>NW_024727732.1:0-24157 GCF_018991925.1 Homarus americanus | reverse complement strand
AGGTCTGATGTGTACCTGGGAGGCTCAGAGGAGTACCCAGGGAGGTCAGTAGAGAACCCAAGGTCAGGAGGTGTGTCTGGGAGTGCCTGTGAGGCACCTGGGAGTATCGGAAGTGTACCTGTCAGTGTCTGAGGTGCATCTGGGAGGTGAGCGTGCATGGGAGTGTCAGAGGTGCATACCTGGAGCATCAGGGGTGTACCTGAGAGTGTCAGAGGTGTACCTGAGTTTCTGAGGTGTACCTGGGAGTGTCTGAGGTGGTACCTGGGAGTGTCAGAGGAGTGCCAGGGAGGTCAGAGGTGTACCTGGGAGTGTCTGGAGGTGTTCCTGGAGTGTCAGAGGAGCAATCTGGGAGTGTCAGGAGGAGCACCTGGAAGTGTCTGAGGTGTGCACCTGGGAGGCTGGCGGTGTACCTGGTGCAGTGTCTGAGGTGTAATTTGGGAGTGTCTGAGGTGCAACCTGAGAGTCTGATGCACCTTGGGAGTGTCAGGGGTGTTCCTGGGAGGTCTGAGGTGTACCTGGGAGTGTCTGAGGTGTACTTGGGAGTGTCTGATGTGTACCTGGGAGTGTCTGAGGTGAACCTGGGGAGCATCTTTTAGGGTGTACCTGGGAGTGTCAGAGGAGTACCACATGAAGTGTCAGAGGTGTACCTGGGAGTGCCAGAGGCACCTGTGAGTGTCAGAGGTACCTAAGGATTGTCTGTGTGGTGTGTTCCTGGGAGTGTCTGGTGTGCAACTGGGGAGGCCAGAGGAGTACCTGGGAGGTCAGAGGTGTACACCTTGGGAGGTCAGGAGGTGCACCTGGGAGAAATCGGAAGGCACCTGTCAGTGTCTGAGGTGCATCTGGGAGGTCAGCGGTGTGTATGGGGAGTGTCAGAGGTATACCTGGGAGTATCAGGGTGTAAATTTGAGAGTGTCAGAGGTGTACTTGGGAGCTTCTGGAGGTGTGTGCCTGGGAGTGTCTGAGGTGCACCTGAGTGTCAGAGGAGTACCAGGAGGTCAAAGGTGTACCTGGGAGTGTCTGAGGTTCCTGGAGGCCAGAGGAGTACCTGGGAGGCTCAGAGGAGTACTCCAGAGTGTCTGGGGTGTACCTGGGAGTGTCAGAGGTGCACCTGGGAGGTCTGGGGTGTACCTGGGAGTGTCAGGGTGTACCTGGGAGGTCAGGAGGTGGCACCTGGGAGGCCAGAGGTGTACCCTGAGAGTGTCAAAGGTGTACCTGGAAATGTCTGAGGTTTACCTGGGAGTGTCTGAGGTGCACCTGGGAGTGTCAAGGGGTGTACCTGGCAGTGTCTGAGGTAATTTTGGGAGTGTCTGAGGTAAAATTTTGGGAGAGTCTGATGTGTACCTGGGAGGCCAGGGGGTGTCTCCTGGGAGCAATTAGCGGTGCACCTGGATGTGTCAGAGTTGTACCTGGGAGGCTCAGTGTGGTGTACCAGGGGAGTGTCAGTGGTGTACCTGGGAGTGTCAGCTGTATGCCCGTGAGTGTCTGGAGGTGCACCTTGGCAGGTCAGAGGTGTACCTGGGAGTGTCAGTGGTAATTTGAAGTGTCTGAGGTGCACCTGGGAGTGTCTGAGGTGCACCTGGTGTCTGAGGTGCACCCCAGGAGGTCTGAGGTGTACCTGGCAGTGGGCCCTGAGGTGTACCTGGGAGGTTTGAGGTGGTGTGCACCTGGGATGTCTGAGGTGTACCTGGGAGTGTCTGAGGAGCAAATCTTTGGGAGGTCAGAGGTGTAACCTGGGAGTGTCAGAGGTGTGTCTGAGAGTGTCAGGAGGTGCACCTGCTGGAAGTGTCTGAGAGGCTCACCTGGAAGTGTCTGAGGTGTACCTGGGAGTGCTGGCAGTAAATTCTGGCAGTGTCTGAGGTGTACTTGGGAGTGTCTGAGGTGAACCTGGGAGAGTCTGATGTGTACCTGAGTGTCAGGGTGTTCCTGAATGCCAGCGGTACCTAAAAGTGCCAGAGGTGTACCTGGGAGTGTCAGTGGTGTACCAGGGAGTGTCAGTGGTGTACCTGGGAGTGTCAGCTGTATGCCTGTGAGTGTCTGAGGTGTACCTGGCAGGCCAGAGGTGTACCTTGGGAGTGTCAGTGGTGTACCTGAAGTGTCTAAGGTGCACCTGGGAGGTCTTGAGGTGCACCTGGGAGTGTCTGAGGCACCTGGGAGTGTCAGCTGGGAATGCCTCTGGAGTGTCTGGCACCTGGTGCCGGAGGTGTGCACTTGGGAGTGTCTGAGGTGCACCTGGGTGATGAGTCTGATGTGTACCTGGGAGGTCAGTGTTCCTGAGCCCCAGCAGGCACCTGGAAGGCCGAGGTGTACCTGGGAGTGTCAGTAAAACAGGAGTGCCAGTGGTGTACCTGGGAGGCGTCAGCTGTATGCCCAGAGTGTCTGGAGGTGTACCTGGCAGTGCCAGAGGTGTACCCTGTGAGTGTCAGTGGTGTACCTGAAGTGTCTGACCTGGAGCGTCTGAGGTGCACCTGGGGAGTGTCTGAGTGTGCACGTGAGCCCTGAGGTGTACCTTGGAGCATGGAGGTGTACCTGGGAAAGGCTGAGGTGTCTGGGTGGGAGTGTCAGGAGGTACCTGGAGTGCCTGAGGTGTACCTGGGAGTGTCGGAGGTACCTGGGAGTGTCGGAGGTGTACCTGGGGGGTGTCTGAGGTGTGCACCTGGGGAGTGTCTGAGGTGTACTGGGAGGTCTGAAGTGTACTGGGAGTGTCTGAGGTGTACGTGAGAGTGTCTGAGATGTACGGGAGTGTCTGAGTGTACGTGAGAGTGTCTGAGGTGTACGTGGAGGTTCCAGGTGTAAATTTGGGAGTGTCAGAGGTGTACCTGGAGGGTCAGAGGGTGCACCTGTGAGTGTCAGAGGTGCACCTGGGAGGCTGAGGTGCACTCTGGGAGTGTCAGAGGTGTACTTGGGAGTGTCTGAGGTGTAATTTGGGAGTGTCTGATGTGTACCTGGGAGGTCTGAGGTGAACCTGGGAGTATCTTAGGGTGTACCTGGAGTGTCAGAGGAGTACCAGGGAGTGTCAGGGTGTACCTGGGAGGCTCAGAGGTGTACCTGGGAGGGTTGAGGTGTACCTGTGAGTGTCTGGTGCCCTGGGAGGTCTGATGTACCTGGGAGGCTCAGGAGGAGTACCAGGAGTGCCTGGGGTAGAGAACCTGGGAGGCCAGAGGTGTGCACCGGGAAAAGCCAGAGGTGTACCTGGGAGTATCGGAAGTGCAATCTGTCAGTGTCTGAGGTGTATCCGAGTGCATTGTGTGCATGGAGGTCAGAGGTATAATCTGGGAGCATCAGGGGTGCACCTGAGAGTGTCAGAGGTGTACCTGGGAGTTTCCTGAGGGTGTACCTGGGAGTGTCTGAGGTGTACCTGGGAGTGTCAGAGGAGTGCCAGGGAGTGTCAGAGGTAAATTCTGGGAGGTCTGAGGTGTTCCTGGGAGGTCAGAGGAGTACCTGGGAGTGCCTGAGGAGGCCCTGGTGAGTGTCTGGGTGTACCTGGAGGTCAGATGTACCTGGGAGTGTCTGGTGTACCTGGGAGTGTCAGGGTCTACCCAGGAGGGGTCAGGAGGTGTAACCTGGGGAGTGTCAGAGGTGTACCTGAGAGGCCAGGGAGGTGTACCTGAAGTGTCTGAGGTTTAATCGGGAAGTGTCTGAGGTGCACTCCAGAGGCCAAGGGTGCACCTGGCAGCGTCTGAGGTGCACTTGGGGAGGTCTGAGGTGTAATCTGGGAGAGTCTGATGCACCTGGGAGTGTAGGGGTGTTCCTGGGAATGCCAGCGGTGCGTCTGGAAGCGTCAGAGGTGTACCTGGGAGTGTCAGTGGTGTACCAGGAGTGTCAAGTGGTGTACCTGGGAGGCCAGCTGTATGCCTGTGGAGTGTCTGAGGTGCACCTGGCAGGCCAGAGGTGTACCTGGGAGTGTCAGTGGTGTGCCTGAAGTGTCTTGAGGTGCACCTGGGAGTGTCTAAGGTGCACCTGGGAGTGTCTGAGGTGCACCTGGGAGGCCAGCTGTATGCCTGTGAGTGTCTGAGGTGTACCTGGCAGTGTCAGAGGTAATTTGGAGTGTCTGAGGTGTTCCTGGAGTGTCAGAGGAGGTTCAGGAGGTCAAAGGTGTACCTGGGAGTGTCTGAGGTGTTCCTGGAGGCTGGGAGGAGCACCTGGGAGTGTCAGAGGACCACCCAGCAGTGTCTGGGGTGTACCTGGGAGTGTCAGAGGTAAAAATCTGGGAGTGTCTGGGATAAAATCTGGGAGGCCAGGTGTACCTGGGAGTGTCAGTGTGTACCTGGGAGTGTCAGAGGTGTACCTGAGAGTGTCAGGAGGTGTACCCGGGAGCGTCTGAGGCCTACCTGCAGTGTCTGGAGGCACCTGGGAGTGCTGGCGGTGTACCTGGCAGTGTCTGGTGTACTTGGGAGTGTCTGAGGTGTACCTGAGAGTCTGATGTGTACCTGGGAGTGTCAGGTGTTCTGGCGTGCACCTGGATGTGGCCGATGTGTGCACCTGGGAGTGCCGCGTGGTGTACCGGTGAGTGTCAGTGGTGTACCTGGGAGTGTCAGCTGTATGCCTGTGAGTGTCTGAGGTGTAATTCCTGGCAGTGTCAGAGGTGTACCTGGGAGGCCGTGGTGTACCTGAAGTGTCTGAGGTGCACCTAGAGTGTTCCTGAGGTGCACCTGGTGCCTGAGGTGCACCTGGAGTGTCTGAGGTGGCACCTGCAGTGTGTCTGGAGGTGTACCTTGGGAGGTTTGAGGTGCAATCTTGGGAGTGTCTGAGGTGGGCACCTGGCAGTGTCTGAGGTGTACCTGGGAGTGTCGGAGGTGTACCTGGGAGTGTCTGAGGTGTACCTGGGGAGGTCTCAGGTGTACCTGGAAGTGTCTGAGGTGCACCTGGGAGGCTCAGAGGAGTACCTGGGAGGTCAGCGGTGTACCTGGGAGTATGAGGAGGTGTACCTGGAGTGTCAGAGGTGCCTGGGAGTGTCAGAGGTGTACCTGGGAGTGTCGGAGTATACCTGGGAGTGTCGTGGAGGTGTACCTGGGAGTGCTCTGAGGTGCACCTGAGTGTCAGAGGTAGCACCTGAGAGTGTCAAAGGTGTACCTGGAAATGTCTGGAGGTTTGGCCCCTGGGAGTGTCTGAGGTGTACCTGGGAGGTCAAGGGTGTACCTGGCAGTGTCTGAGGTGGCACTTGGGGAGTGTCTGAGGTGCACCTGGGAGAGTCTGATGCGTACCTGGGGAGGTCAGGTGTTCCTGGGAGTACCAGCGGTGTACCTGGATGTCAGAGGTGTACCTGGGAGTGTCAGTGGTGTACCAGGAGTGTCAGTGGTGTACCTGGGAGTGTCAGCGCGCCCAGTGAGTGTCTGAGGTGTACCTGGCAGTGTCAGGAGGCAAGTGTACCTGGGAGGCCAGTGGTGTACCTGGAAGTGTCTGAGGTGCACCTGAGTGTCTGAGGCACCTGGTGGCTCCTGAGGTGCACCTGTGAGTGTCTGGAGGTGCAACCTGGGGCAGTGTCTGAGGTGTGTACCCGGGAGTGTTTTGAGGTGTACCTGGGAGTGTCTGAGGTGTACCCGGGGAGTGTCTGAGGAGCACCTGGGGAGTGTCGAGGGGTGTACCTGGGAGGTCAGAGGTGTACCTGAGGAGTGTCAGAGGTACCTGGAAGTGTCTGAGGTTTCACCTGAAGTGTCTGAGGTGTACCTGGGAGGCCGGGCGGGTGTACCTGGCAGTGTCTGGAGGTGTAATTGGGAGTGTCTGAGGTGTACCTGGAGAGTCTGATGTGTACCTGGGGAGTGTCAGGGTGCTCCTGGGAATGCCAGCGCAGGCCTGGAAGTGTCAGAGGTGCAATCTGGGAGTGTCAGTGGTGTACCAGGAGGTCAGTGGTGTACCTGGGAGTGCCTGGGGCTGTATGCCTGTGAGTGTCTACAGGCACCTGGCAGGAGGTACCTGGGGATGCTCAGTGGTGTACCTGGAAGTGTCTAAGGTGCACCTGGGAGGTCTGAGGTGCACCTGGGAGTGTCTGAGGTGCACCTGGGGAGTGTCAGCTGCTGTATGCCTGTGAGTGTCTGAGGTGTACCTGGCAGTGTCAGAGGTGTACTTGGGGAGGTCTGAGGTGGCACCTGGGAGAGTCTACGTACCTGGGAGGCCAGGGTGTTCCTGGAACGCCAGCGTGTACCTGGAAGTGTCAGAGGTAATCTTGGGAGTGTCAGTGGTGTACCAGGAGTGTGCCTGCGGGAAACCTGGGGAGGTCAGCTGCATGCCCGTGGGATTGCCCGAGGTGGTAACCTGGCAGTGTCAGAGGTGTACCTGGGGAGGCCAGTGGTGTACCTGAAGTGTCTGAGGCACCTGGGAGTGTCTGAGGTGCACCTGGGGAGTGTCTGAGGTGCACCGGGGAGTGTCTGAGGTGTACCTTGGAGTATGAGGAGGTGTACCTGGGAGTGTCAGAGGGTGTGCCTGGGAGGCCAGAGGTGCACCTGGGAGTGTCGGAGGTGTACCTGGGAGTGTCGGAGGTGTACCTGGGAGGTCGGGAGGTGCACCTGGGGTGTCTGAGGTGTACCTGGGAGTGTCTGAGGTGTACCGGGAGGCTCCAGCTGCACTCTGGGAGGCTCCTGAGGTACGAGTGTCTGAGATGTACGTGGGAGCAAGGTCTGAGGTGCACGTGAGAGTGCGTCTGAGGTGGGTAATGGGAGTGTCTGAGGTGCACCTGGGAGTGCTCAGGAGGTGTACCTGTCAGAGGTGCACCTGTGGGAAGTGCCTGGGGAGGTGCACCTGAGTGCCGTGAGGTGCACCTGGGTGTCAGAGGTACCTGGGAGTGTCTGAGGTGTACTTGGGAGTGTCTGATGTACCTTGGGAGTGTCTGAGGTGAACCTGGGAGTATCTTAGGTGTACCTGGAGTGTCAGAGGAGTACCAGGGAGTGTCAGGGTGTACCTGGGAGTGGGGCTCAGAGGTGTACCCAGGAGTGTCAGAGGTGTGTACCTGTGGAGTGTCTGTGGTGCCCTGGGAGTGTCTGATGTGTACCTGGGAGTGTCAGAGGAGTACCCAGGGCTGCAGAACCCTGGGAGTGTCAGAGGCACCTGGGAGTGTCAGAGGTAACCTGGGAGTATCGAAGTGCACCTGTCAGTGTCTGAGGTGTATCTTGGGAGTGTCAGTGGTGTACCTGGGAGGTCAGCTGTACACCTGGAGTGTTCCGTTGAGGTACCTGGCAGTGTTAGGAGGTGTACCTGGGAAATGTCAGTGGTGTACCTGGGAGGCCAGAGCTGTAACGGAGCAAGCCAGGAGGTTTTACCTGAGAGTGTCAGAGGTACCTGGGAGTGTCGTGGAGGTGTACCTGGGGAGGTCAAAGGTGCACCTGGGAGGTCAGGAGCACCTGGGAGTGTCAGGAGAAAACTTGGCGTCAGAGGTGTACCTGGGAGGGAGGTGCACCTGGGAGTGCTGAGGTGCACCTGGAGGTCAGAGTTGTACCTGCTAGTGTCAGAGTTGTACCTGGGAGGCTGAGGTGCACCTGGGAGGTCAGAGGTGCACCTTGGGAGGCCAGAGGTGTACCTGGGAGGTCAGTAGTGCACCTGGGAGGTCACATACCTGGGAGTGTTTGAGGTGTGCCTGGCACCTCAGAGGTGTACCTGGGAGGCTGGTGGTGGCCTGGGAGTGTCTGGAGGTGCACCTGGGAGGCTCTGGAGGTGTACCTGGGGGTGTCTGAGGTGTACCTGGGAGTGTCTGCTGAGGTACTGGGGAGGTCTGAAGTGTACTTTGGGAGTGTCTGAGGTGCAATGTGAGAGTGTCTGAGATGCACGTGGGTGTGTCTGAGGTGTACGTGAGGTCTGAGGTGTAATGTGGGAGTGTCTGAGGTGTTCCTGGAGTGTCAGAGGTGCACCTGGGAGTGTCAGGAGGTGCACCTGTGAGTGTCAGAGGCACCTGGGAGTGTCAGAGGTGCACCTGGGGAGTGTCAGAGGTGTGCAACCTGGGAGTGTCCGAGGCATTTGGGAGTGTCCGATTGCACCCGTATGTCTGCTGGAGGTGAACCTGGGAGTATCTTAGGTGTACCTGGGAGTGTCAGAGGAGCACCAGGGAGGTCAGTGGTGTACCTGGGAGTGTCAGAGGTGTACCTGTGGGAGGTCAGAGGTGTACCTGTGAGGTCTGTGGTGCTCCTGGGAGTGTCTGATGTGTACCTTGGGAGTGTCAGAGGAGTACCAGGGAGGCTCAGTAGAGAACCTGGGAGGTCAGGAGGTGTACCTGGGAGTGTCAGAGGTGTGTCCTGGGGAGTATCGGAAGTGTACCTGTCAGTGTCTGAGGTGCATCTGGAGTGTGGAGTGTGTGCATGGGAGGTCAGAGGTATACCTGGGAGTATCAGGGTACCTGAGAGTGCTCAGAGGTGTACCTGGGAGGTCTGAGGTACCTGGGAGTGTCAGAGGAGTGCCAGGGAGTGTCAGAGGTGCACCTGGGAGTGTCTGTGTTCTTGGAGTGTCAGAGGGTGACCTGGGGAGTGCCGGAGGAGCACCTGGAAGTGTCTGAGGTGCACCTGGGAGTGTCAAGGGTGTACCTGGTGCAGTGTCTGAGGTGTACTTGGGAGGTCTGGAGTGCACCTGGGAGAGTCTGATGTGTACCTGGGAGTGTCAGGGGTGTTCCTGGGAGGCCTGAGGTGTACCCGGGGAGTGTCTGAGGTGTACTTGGGAGTGTCTGATGTGCAGCCTGGGAGTGCTCCTGAGGTGAACTGGCCCTGGTGTGCCTGGGAGGCCAGGAGGAGTACCATGGAGTGTCAGAGGTGTACCTGGGAGTGTCAGGAGGTGTACCTGTGAGTGTCAGGAGGTGTACCTATGGATTGTCTGTGTGTTCCTGGGAGTGGGGTCTGAGGCTTACCTTGGGAGGTTGAGGAACCTGGGAGTGTCAGAGGTGTACCTGGGAGTGTGAGGTGTAACCTGGGAGAATCGGTATGTACCCACCAGTGTCTGAGGTGCATCTGGGAGGTCAGCGGTGTGCATGGGGAGTGTCAGAGGTATACCTGGGAGTATCAGGGTGTACCTGAGAGTGTCAGAGGTGTACTTGAGTTCTGAGGTGTACCTGGGAGTGTCTGAGGTGTGCACCTGGGGAGGCCAGAGGAGTACCCAGGAGGTCAAAGGTGTACCTGGGGAGTGCCCCAGGTTCCTGGGAGGGGGGCCGGGGAGGAGCAATCTGGGAGTGTCAGGAGGAGTACCTGGTGAGTGTCTGGGTGCACCTGGGTATGTCAGAGGTGTACCTGGGAGTGTCTGGGGCGTACCTGGGAGGCCAGAAGTGTACCTGAGAGTGCCAGAGGTGCACCTGGAAATGTCTGAGGTTTACCTGGGAGTGTCTGAGGTGCACCTGGGGAGGCCAAGGCACCTGGCAGTGTCTGAGGTGTACTTGGGAGTGTCTGAGGTGCACCTGGGAGAGTCTGATGTAACCTGGGAGGTCAGGGTGTTCCTGGGGAGTACCAGCGGTGCAATCTGGATGTGTCAGAGGTGTACCTTGGGAGGCCAGTGGTGTACCAGGGAGGTCAGTGGTGTACCTGGGAGGCCAGCTGTATGCCTGTGGAGTGTCTGAGGTGTACCTGGCAGTGCTTTCAGAGGTGTACCTTGGAGTGTCAGTGGTGTACCTGGAAGTGTCTGAGGTGCACCCTGAGTGTCTGAGGTGCACTCCAGTGTGGGTCTGAGGTGCACCTGGCAGAGTGTCTGAGGCGTACCTGGGTAGTGTCTGAGGTCAGAGGTGTACCTGGGAGGTTGAGGTACCCGGGAGGCCAGGAGGTGTACCTATATCCAGGTGTTCCCAGTGTCTGAGGTGTACCTGGGAGTGTCAGAGGAGTACCTGGGAGTGTCAGAGGTGACCTGGGAGTGTCAGAGGTACCTGGGAGAACTGGAGGTGTACCTGGGAGTGTCTGAGGTGTACCTGGGAAACAAGGTGAGTGTCAGAGGTGTACCTGGGAGCATCAGGTGCACCTGGAGTGTCAGAGGCACCTGGGAGCTTGAGGTGTACCTGGGAGTGTCTGAGGTGTACCTGGGAGGTCAGAGAGTACCAGGAGGCTGATGTGTACCTGGGAGTGTCAGAGGTTCTGGGAGTGTCAGAGGAGTACCTGGGAGTGTCAGAGGTGCACCTGGGAGTGGCTGAGGTACCTGGGAGGTCAGGAGGTGTACCTGGGAGGTTCAAGGTACCTGGGAGGCTCAGGAGGTACCTGGAGGTCAGAGGTGTACTCGGGAGTGTCAGGAGGTGTACCTGGGAGTGTCAGAGGTACCCCAGTGTCTGAGGTTACCTGGAGTGTCTGAGGTGTACCTGGAGTGTCAGGGTGTACCTGGGAGTGTCTGAGGTGTACTCTGGGAGTGTCTGAGGTGTACCTGGGAGAGTCTGATGTGTACCTGGGAGTGTCAGGGGTGTTCCTGGGAGTACCAGCGGTGTACCTGGAAGTGTCAGAGGTGTACCTGGGAGTGTCAGTGGTGTACCAGGGAGTGTCAGTGGTGTACCTGGGAGTGTCAGCTGTGCCTGTGAGTGTCTGGAGGTGTACCTGGCAGGTCAGAGGTGTACCTGGGAGGCCGGAGTGGTGTACCTGGGAGTGTCTGAGGTGCACCTGGGAGTGTCTGAGGTGCACCTGGTGTGTCTGAGGTGCACCTGTGAGTGTCTGAGGTGTACCTGGGAGTGTCTGAGGTGTACCTGGGAGTGTCTGAGGTGTACCTGGGAGTGTCTGAGGTGCACTGGAGTGTCTGAGGAGCACCTGGGAGTGTCAGAGGTGTACCTGGGAGTGTCAGAGGTGTACCTGAGAGGCTCAGAGGTGTACCTGGAAGTGTCTGAGGTTTACCTGAAGTGTCTGGAGGTGTACCTGGGAGTGTCAAGGTACCTGGCAGTGTCTGAGGTGTATTGGGAGTGTCTGAGGTGTACCTGGGAGAGTCTGATGTGTACCTGGGAGTGTCATGAGGCACCTGGGAGTTCGAGGTACCTGGGTAGCGTGAGGTACTGGAGTGGAGGTGCACCTGGGAGTGTCTGAGGTACCTGGGTAGTGTCTGAGGTGTACCTGGGAGTGCTTGGAGGTGTACCTGGGAGTGTCTGAGGTGTGCCTGGGAGTGTCTCAGGTAGGCCTGGAAGTGTCTGGAGGTGTACCTGGGAGTGTCAGAGAGTACCTGGGAGTGTCAGGGTGTACCTGGGAGTAGGAGAGGTGCACCGGGAGTGTCAGAGGTGTGCTCTGAGTGTCAGAGGTGTACCTGGGAGTGTCGAGGTGTACCTGGGAGGTCGGAGGTGTACCTGGGAGGTCGAGGTGTACCTGGGAGTGTCGAGAGGTACCTGGAGAGTGTCAAGGTGTACCTGGAAATGTCTGAGGTTTACCTGGGAGTGTCTGAGGTGTACCTGGGAGTGTCAAGGGTGCCTGGCAGTGTCTGAGGTGTACTTGGGAGTGTCTGGGGTGTACCTGGGGAGAGTCTGTGTGTACCTGGGAGTGTCAGGGTGTTCCTGGAGTACCAGCGGTGTACCTGGATGTGTCAGAGGTGTACCTGGGAGTGTCAGTGGTGTACCAGGGGAGTGTGTGGTGTACCTGGGAGTGTCAGCTGTATGCCTGTGAGTGTCTGAGGTGTACCTGGCAGTGTCAGAGGTGTACCTGGGGTGTCGGTGGTGTACCTGGGTGTCTGGTGCACCTGGGGAGTGTGGGGTGCACCTGGGTGTGTCTGAGGTGCACCTGTGAGTGTGGGGTGTGCCTGGGTAGTGTCTGAGGTGTGCCTGGGGTGTTTGAGGTGTACCTGGGGTGTCTGAGGTGTGCCTGGGGGTGTCTGGAGGGTACCTGGGAGTGTCAGAGGTGTACCTGAGAGTGTCAAGAGGTACCAAGAGTGTCAGAGGTGTACCTGAAGTGTCTGAGGTTTGCAAGTGTCTGATCATCTGAGGTGTACCTGGCAGTGTCAGGGGGTGTACCTGGGAGTGTCGGTAGTGTACCTGGAAGTGTCTAGAGTGTACCTGGGGTGTCCGAGGTGTACCTGGAGTTCTGAGGTGTACCTGGGTGTCAGCTGTATGCCTGTGAGTGTCTGAGGTGTGCCTGGCAGTGTCAGGGGTGTACTTGGGGAGTGTCTGGGTGTACCTGGGAGAGTCTGATGTGTACCTGGGAGGTGTCGGGGTGTTCCTGGGAATGCCAGCGGTGTGCCTGGAAGTGTCAGAGGTGTACCTGGGAGTGTCAGTGGTGTGCCAGGGGTGTCAGTGGTGTACCTGGGAGTGTCAGCTGTATGCCTGTGGACAGGGGTGTGCCTGGCAGTGTCAGAGGTGTACCTGGGAGTGTCAGTGGTGTACCTGGAAGTGTCTGAGGTGCACCTGGGGTGTCTGGGGTGCACCTGGGAGTGTCTGAGTGCACCTGGAGTGTCTGGGGTGTGCCTTGGAGTGCTGAGGTGTACCTGGGAGTGTCAGAGGGTGTGCCTGGGGTGTCAGAGTGTACCTGGGGTGTCGGAGGTGTACCTGGGAGTTTCGGAGGTGTCCTGGGAGTGTCAGGAGGTGTACTGGGAGTGTCTGGGGTGTGCCTGGGAGTGTCTGAGGTGTGCCTGGGAGTGTCGAAGTGTGGGGAGTGTCTGGGGTGTACGTGAGGTGTCTGAGATGTGCATTGGGGTGTCTGGGGTGTACCTGGGTGTCTGGGGTGTACCTGGGAGTGTCTGGGGGTGTCACCGAGTGTCAGAGGTGTGCCGGGGTGTCAGGGTGCACCTGGGGTGTCAGAGGTGCACCTGGGAGTGTCAGAGGTGCACCTGGGGTGTCAGAGGTGTGCCTGGGGAGTGTCTGGGGTGTACTTGGGGTGTCTGATGTGTACCTGGGGGTGTCTGGGGTGAACCTGGGGTATCTTGGGGTGGCACCTGGGGTGTCAGAGGAGTACCAGGGAGTGTCAGGTGTGCCTGGGAGTGTCAGAGGTGTACCTGTGAGTGTCAGAGGTGTGCCTGTGGTGTCTGTGGGTGCTCCTGGGAGTGTCTGATGTGTACCTGGGAGTGTCAAGAGGAGTACCAGGGAGTGTCAGTGAAACCTGGGAGTGTCAGAGGTGGACCTGGGAGTGTCAGGGTGTACCTGGGAGTATCAGGTGTACCTGTCAGTGTCTGAGGTGTATCTGGGGTGTCAGTGGTGTACCTGGGAGTGTCAGCTGTACACCTGGGAGTGTCTGAGGTGTACCTGGCAGTGTTAGGGTGTACCTGGGGAATGTCAGTGGTGTACCTGGGAGTGTCAGAGTTGTACCTGGGGAGTGTCAGGAGGGTTTACCTGAGAGTGTCAGAGGTGTGCCTGGGGGTGTCGGGAGGTGTACCTGGGGAGTGTCAAGGTGCACCTGGGGAGTGTCAGAGGTGCACCTGGGAGTGTCAGAGGTGCACCTGGGAGTGTCAGAGGTGTGTGCCTGGGGTGTGGGAGGTGCACCTGGGGTGTCAGAGGTGTGCCTGGGAGTGTCAGGGAGTTGTACCTGCTAGTGTCAGAGTTGTACCTGTGGGAGTGTCAGAGGTGCACCTGGGAGTGTCAGAGGTGCACCTGGGAGTGTCAGAGGTGTACCTGGGAGTGTCAGTGGTGTACCTGGGGAGTGTCAGTTGTATGCCTGGGAGTGTTTGGGGTGTGCCTGGCACTCTCAGAGGTGTACCTGGGAGTGTCAGTGGTGTACCTGGGAGTGTCTGAGGTGCACCTGGGAGTGTCAGGAGGTGTGACCTGGGGGTGTCTGAGGTGTGCCTGGGAGTGTCTGAGGTGTACCAGGGGTGTCTGATGTGCTTGGGGAGTGTCTGAAGTGTCTGGAGATGCACGTGGGTGTGTCTGGAGGTGTACGTGAGAGTGTCTGGAGGTGTAATGTGGGAGTGTCTGGAGGTGTTCCTGGGAGTGTCAGAGGTGTACTGGAGTGCCAGAGGCGCCACCCAGAAGTGTCAGAGGTGCACCTGGGAGTGTCAAGGTGCACCTGGAGTGTCAGAGGTGTACCTGGAATGTCAGAGGTCTATCTGGAAGTAAGTCGGACGTGTACCTGGGAGTGTCTGAGGTGTATCTTGGAGTGTGAGCGGTGCATGGGAGCAAGTCAGAGGTGGATACCTGGGAGTATCAGGGCGGGCACTTGAGAGTGTCAGGAGGTGTACCTGGGAGTGTCTGAGGTGTACCTGGGAGTGTCAGAGGAGTGCCAGGAGCGTTTTCCAGTGTACCGGAGTGTCTGAGGTGTTCCTGGGAGTGTCAGAGGAGTACCTGGAGTGCCGAGGAGTACCTGGAAGTGTCTGAGTACCTGGGAGTGCTCAAGGGGTGGTGCCTGGTGTGTGTCTGAGGTGCAATGGGAGTGTTCGAGGCACCTGGAGAGTCTGATGTGTACCTGGGAGTGTTGGGGTGTTCCTGGGAGTGTCTGAGGTGTACCTGGGAGTGTCTGAGGTGTACTTGGGAGTGTCTGATGGGTACTGGGAGTGTCTGAGGTGAACCTGGGAGTATTTTGTGTACCTGGGAGTGTCAGAGGAGTACCATGGAGTGTCAGAGGTGTACCTGGAAAACAGAGGTGGGCCTGTGAGTGCTCGGTAGAGGTGTACCTATGATTGTCTGTAGTTCCTGGAGTGTCTGAGGTTACCTGGGAGACAGATATACCTGGGAGGCTGTAGAGGTGTACCTGGGAGGCCAGAGGTGTACCTGGGAGAATCGGAAGTACCTGTCAGTGTCTGAGGTGTATCTGGGAGTGTCATGGTGTGCATGGGAGTGTCAGAGGCATACCTGGGAGCATCAGGTGTACCTGAGAGTGTCAGGAGGTGTACTTGGGAGTTTGAGGTGTACCTGGGAGTGTCTGAGGTACCTGAGTGTCAGGAGGAGCACCAGGAGTGTCAACAGGCACCTGGGAGTGTCTGAGGTACCTTGGAGGTCAGAGGAGTACCTGGAGCAAGTCAGAGGAGCACTCCAGTGAGTGTCTGGGGTGTACCTGGAGTGTCAGAGGTGTACCTGGGAGTGTCTGGGGTGTACCTGGGAGTGTCAGAGTAGTACCTGAGAGTGTCAGAGGTAACCTGGAAATGTCTGAGGTTTACCTGGGAGTGTCTGGAGGTGTACCTGGGAGTGTCAAGGGGTGTACCTGGCAGTGTCTGGAGGTGTGTCTTGGGATGTCTGAGGTGTACCTGGGAGAGTCTGATGTGTACCTGGGAGTGTCAGGGTGTTCCTGGGAGTACCAAGCGGTGTACCTGGATGTGCTGGGGAGGTGTACCTGGGAGGTCAGTGGTGCACCAGGGAGTGTCAGTGGTGTCACCTGGGAGTGTCAGTTGTATGCCTGTGAGTGTCTGGAGGTGTACCTGCTGAGGTGTACCTGGGAGTGTCAGTGGTGTACCTGAAAGTGTTCGAGGTGCACCTGGGAGTGTCTGAGGTGCACCTGGTGTTTGAGGCACCTGTGAGTGTCTGAGGTGTACCTGTAGTGTCTGAGGTGTACCTGGAGTAAGCCGGAGGTGTACCTGGGAGGTTCGAGGTACCTGGGAGGCCTGAGAGCAGCACCTGGGAGTGTCAGAGGTGTACCTGGAGGTTAGAGGTGTACCTGAGAGGCCAGGCACCAAGTGTCTGAGGTTTGACCTGGGAAGTGTCTGAGGTGCACTGGGAGTGTCAGAGTGGTGGCACCTGGCAGTGTTCGAGGTGTACTCTGGGAGTGTCTGAGGTGTACCTGGGAGAGTCTGATGTGTACCTGGGAGTGTCAGGGTGTTCCTGGGAATGCCAGCGGTGTACCTGGAAGTGTCAGAGGTGTACCTGAGTGTCAGTGGTGTACCAGGAGTGTCAGTGGTGTACCTGGGAGTGTCAGCTGTATGCCTGTGAGTGTCTGAGGTGTACCTGGCAGTGTCAGAGGTACCTGGGAGGTCAGTGGTGTACCTGGAAGTGTCAGGTGCACCTGGGAGTGTCTGAGGTGCACCTGGGAGTGTCTGAGGTGCACCTGGGAGTGTCAGCTGCTGTACCTGGGAGTGTCTGAGGTGTACCTGGCAGTGTCAGAGGTATACTTGGGAGTGTCTGAGGTGTACCTGGGAGAGTCTGAGGTGTACCTGGGAGTGTCAGGGTGTTCCTGGGAATGCCAGCGGTGTACCTGGAAGTGTCAGAGGTGTACCTGGGAGGTCAGTGGTGTACCAGGGAGTGTCAGTGGTGTACCTGGGAGTGTCAGCTGTATGCCTGTGGGAGTGTCTGGAGGTGTACCTGGCAGTCAGAGGTGTGTGCACCGGAGTGTCAGTGGTGTACCTGGAGAGTGTCTGGAGGCACCTGGGAGTGTCTGAGGTGCACCTGGGAGTGTCTGAGGTGCACCGGGAGTGTCTGAGGTGTACCTTGGGAGTGTCGAGAGGTGTACCTGGGAGTGTCAGAGGTGTGCCTGGGAGGTCAGAGGTGTACCTGGGAGTGTCGGAGGTGTACCTGGGAGTGTCGGAGGTGTACCTGGGAGTGTCGGAGGTACACCTGGGGGTGTCTGAGGTGTACCTGGGAGTGTCTGAGGTGTACCTGGGAGTGTCTGAAGTGTACTTGGGAGTGTCTGAGGTGTACGTGAGAGTGTCTGAGATGTACGTGGGAGTGTCTGAGGTGTACGTGAGAGTGTCTGAGGTGTACGTGGGAGTGTCTGAGGTGTACCTGGGAGTGTCAGAGGTGTACCTGGGAGTGTCAGAGGTGCACCTGGGAGTGTCAGAGGTGCACCTGGGAGTGTCTGAGGCACCTGGGAGTGTCAGAGGTGTACCTGGGAGTGTCTGAGGTGTACTTGGGAGTGTCTGATGTGTACCTGGGAGTGTCTGAGGTGAACCTGGGAGTATCTTAGGTGTACCTGGGAGTGTCAGAGGAGTACCAGGGAGTGTCAGGGGTGTACCTGGGAGTGTCAGAGGTGTACCTGTGAGTGCTCAGAGGTGTACCTGTGAGTGTCTGTGGTGCCCTGGGAGTGTCTGAGGTGTACCTGAGTGTCAGAGGAGTACCAGGGAGGTCAGTAGAGAACCTGGGAGTGTCAGAGGTGTACCTGGGAGTGTCAGAGGTGTACCTGGGAGTATCGGAAGTGTACCTGTCAGTGTCTGAGGTGTATCTGGGAGTGTCAGTGGTGTACCTGGAGTGTCAGCTGTACCTGGGAGTGTCTGGAGGTGTACCTGGGAGTGTTAGGAGGTGTACCTGGGAATGTCAGTGGTGTACCTGGGAGTGTCAGAGTTGTACCTGGGAGTGTCAGAGGTGTACCTGAGAGTGTCAGAGGTGTACCTGGGAGTGTCGGAGGTGTACCTGGGAGTGTCAGAGGTGCACCTGGGAGTGTCAGAGGTGCACCTGGGAGTGTCAGAGGTGCACCTGGGAGTGTCAGAGGTGTACCTGGGAGTGTAGGAGGTGCACCTGGGAGTGTCAGAGGTGTACCTGGGAGTGTCAGGAGTTGTACCTGCTAGTGTCAGAGTTGTACCTGGGAGTCAGAGGTGCACCTGGAGGCTGGTGAGGTGCACCTGGGGAGTGTCAGAGGTGCACCTGGGAGTGTCATCAGTGGTGCACCTGGGAGTGTCAGTTGCATACCTGGGGAGTGTTTGAGGTGTACCTGGTACTCTCAGAGGTGTACCTGGGAGGTCAGTGGTGTACTTGGAGTGTCTGGAGGTGCACCTGGGAGTGTCTGGAGGTGCACCTGGAGTGTCTGAGGTGCACCCTGGAGTGTCTGGAGGTGCACCTGGGAGTGTCTTGAGGTGTACCTGGGAGGCGTGTCTGAGGGGTGTACCTGGGAGTGTCTGAGATGTACCGGGGAGTGTCTGAGGTGTACCTGGGAGTGTCTTGGAGGTGTAATGAGGAGTGTCTGAGGTGTACCTGGGAGTGTCTGAGGTGTACATGGGAGTGGAGGTGTACCTGGGAGGTCTGAGGTGTACTCAGAGGTCTGAGGTATACCTAGGAGGCCAGAGGTGTACCACCTGGAGTGTCAGAGGTGCACCGAGAGTGTCAGAGGTACCTTGAGGATTGTGTCGGAGGTGTAATTTGGAAGTGTCAGAGGTACCTGGGAGTATCAGAGGTGTACCCGGGAGGTCTGAGGTGTACCTGGAGTGTCTGAGGTGTAATTTGGGAGTGTCTGAGGTACTCTGGGAGTGTCTGAGGTGCACTGACAGTGTCATAGGTGTACCTGGGAGTGTCAGAGGAGCACCAGGGAGGTCAGAGGTGTGGCCCGGGAGGCCAGAGGTGTACCTGTCAGTGCCGAGGTGTACCTGTGAGTGTCTGTGGTGTTCCTGGGAGGTCTGAGGTGTACCTGGGAGTGTCAGAGGAGTACCAGGGAGTGTCAGCGGAGTACCTGGGGAGTGTCAGAGGTGTACCTGGGAGGTCAGAGGTGCAATCTGGGAGACATCGGAAGTGTGGAATCTGTCAGTGTCTGAGGTGTATCCTGCTGGGAGGCCGCGGTGCAGTATGGGAGGTCAGAGGTATACCTGGGAGCATCAGGGGTGTACCTGAGAGTGTCAGAGGTGTGCCTGGGAGTTTTGAGGTGTACCTGGGAGTATCTGAGGTAAAATGCCTGGGAGTGTCAGGAGGAGTACCAGGGAGTGGCCAGAGGTGTACCTGGGAGTGTCTGAGGTGTTCCTGGGAGTGTCAGAGGAGTACCTGGGAGTGTCAGAAGAGTACCCAGAGTGTCTAAAATCAGGAGTGTCAGAGGTGTACCTTGGGAGTGTCTGGGGTGTACCGAGTAAATAGGGGTGTACCTGGGAGGCTCAGAGGTGGTACCTGGGAGTGTCAGGAGGTACCCGAGACTATCAGAGGTTTACCTGGAAGTGTCTGAGGTTTCATCTTGGAGTGTCTGAGGTGTACCTGGGAGGTCGGCTGGTGTACCTGAGAGTGTCTGGAGGTACTGGGAGGTCTGAGGTGTACCTGGGAGGCTGGGTGCCCCGGGAGGTCAGCGGTGTACCTGGGAGGCCAACAAGCGGTGTACCTGGGAGCATGGAGAGGTGTACCTGGAGCGTCAGAGGTGTGCCTGGGAGGTCAGGAGAGGTGTACCTGGGGAGTGTCGGAGGTGCACCTGGTGCGTCGGAGGTGTACCTGGGGAGTGTCGGAGGTGTACCTGGGAGTGTCTGAGGTGTACCTGGGAGTGTCTGAGGTGTACCTGGGAGTGCCCTGAGGTGTAATGTGGGAGTGTCTGAGGTGTACGTGAGATTGTCTGGAGATGTACGTGGGAGTGTCTATGTGTACGGGAGTCTCTGAGGTGCAATGGGAGTGTCAGAGGTGTGTACCTGGGAGTGTCAGAGGAGTACTCTGGGAGGTCAGGAGGTGCACCTGGAGGCCAGGAGGTGCACTTGGGAGTGTCAGAGGTGCACCTGGGAGGTCAGGAGAGGTGTACCTGGAGCACCTGAAAATTTCTGGGAGTGTTTGATGTGTACCTGGGAGTGTCTGAGGTGAACCTGGGAGTATCTTAGTGTACCTGGGAGTGTCAGAGGAGTACCAGGGAGGTCAGGGGTGTACCTGGGAGTGTCAGAGGTGTAATTTGTGAGTGCTGGGGAGGTGTACCCAGGAGTGTCTGTGGTGTTCCTGGGAGGTCTGAGGTGTACCTGGGAGGCCAGGAGGAGTACCAGGGAGTGTCAGTGGAGGACCTGGGAGGCTGAGGTGTACCTGGGAGTGTCAGAGGTGTACCTGGGAGTACTGGAAGGCACCCACCAGTGTCTGAGGTGCATCTGGGAGCGTCAGCGGTGTGCATGGGAGTGTCAGATGTATACCTGGGAGTATCAGGTGTACCTGAGAGGTCAGGAGGTGTACCGGAGCTCGAGGTGTACCTGGGAGCGTCTGAGGTGTACCTGGGGAGGTCAGAGGAGTAACAGGGAGGTCAGAGGTGTACCTGGGAGTGTCTGAGGTGTTCCTGGGAGGTCAGAGGAGTACCTAGGAGTGTCAGAGGAGTACCTGGTGAGTGTCTGGGTGTACCTGGGAGTGTCAGGGGTGTACCTTGAGCGTCAGAGGTGTACCTGGGAGTGCCTTCAGAGGTGTACCTGAGAGTGTCAGAGGTGTACCTGAAGTGTCTGAGGTTTCACCTGGGAGGTTCAGGTGTACCTGGGAGTGCTCGGCGGGTGTACCTGGCAGGTCTGGAGGGGTGTACTTGGGAGGTCTGAGGTGTACCCGAGAGTCTGATGCGTACCTGGGAGTGTCAGGGGTGTTCCTGGGAGTGCCAGCGGTGTACCTGGAAGTGTAAGAGGTGTACCTGGGAGTGTCAGTGGTGTACCAGGGAATGTCAGTGGTGTACCTGGGAGTGTCAGCGCATGCCTGTGAGTGTCTGAGGTGTACCCTGGCAGGCTCAGAGGTGTACCTGGGAGGCCAGTGGTGTACCTGAAGTGTCTGAGGTGCACCTGGGAGTGTCTGAGGTGCACCTGGGAGTGTCTTGGTGCACCTGGGAGTGTCTGAGGTGTACCTGGGTAGTGTCTGGAGGTGTATCTGGGAGTGTTTGAGGTGTACCTTGGGAGTGTCTGAGGTGTACCTGGGAGCAAGCCTTCATGGTGTAATCTGGGAGTGTCATGGTGTACCTTGGGAGTATGAGAGGTACACCTGGGAGTGTCAGAGGTGTGCCTGGGAGTGTCAAGCAGGAGTACCTTGGGAGTGTCGAGGTGTACCTGGGAGTCTCGAGGTGTACCTGGGAGGTCAGCGGTGCACCTGGGGAGTGTCAGCGGCGTGTACCTGGGAGTATGAGAGGTATACCCGGCGGTGTCAGAGGTGTGCCTGGAGCAACCATAGGAGTACCTGGGAGTGTCGGAGGTGTACCTGGGAGTGTCGGAGGTGTACCTGGGAGTGTCGGTGAGGTGCACTGGGAGTGTCTGAGGTGTACCTGGGAGTGTCTGGAGGGGTACCTGGGAGTGTCTGAGGTGTACCTGTAGAGTGTCTGAGGTGTACGTGAGAGTGTCTGAGATGTACGTGGGAGTGTCTTGAGGTAGCGTGGGAGGTCTGAGCTTGTACGTGGGAGGTCTGAGGTGTACCTTGGAGTGTCAGAGGTGCGCCCGGGGAGTGTCAGAGGTGCACCTGGGGAGTGTCAGGGTGCACCTGGGAGTGTCAGGGGTGCACCTGGAGGCTCAGAGGCACCTGGGAGTGCCAGGAGGTGTACTCCCTGGGAGTGCTCGTGAGGTGTACCTGGGAGTGTCAGAGGTGCACCTGGGAGGTCAATGGTGTACCTGGGGAGTGTCAGGCTGTATACCTGGAAGTGTCTGAGGTGGGCACCCAGAGGCCGGATGTGTACGTGTAGAGTGTCTGGGGTGTACCTGGGAGGTGGAGAGGTGTGTACCTGGGAGTGTGAGAGGTGTTACCTGAGAGTGTCAGGAGGTGTAC
The DNA here is from genome assembly GCF_018991925.1 of Homarus americanus. Taxonomy (NCBI): domain Eukaryota; kingdom Metazoa; phylum Arthropoda; class Malacostraca; order Decapoda; family Nephropidae; genus Homarus; species Homarus americanus. Next base: position 3,027 of record NW_024727732.1, on the reverse strand, counting down.
CTCGGAGGGTCTTGAGGTGTACCTGGGAGTGTCAGGGGTGTACCTGGGAGTGTCTGAGGTGTACCTGGGAGGTCTGAGGTGTACCTGGGAGAGTCCGGAGACGCACCTGGGAGTGTCAGGGCTGTACCTGAAATGTCAGAGGAGTACCTGGGAGTGTCAGAGGTGTACCTGAGGAGTGTCGAGGTGTACCTGGGAGTACGGAGGTGTACCTGGGAGTGTCAGAGGTGCACCTGGAGTGTCAGAGGTGCACCTGGGAGTGTCAGAGGTGCACCTGGGAGTGTCAGAAGTGTACCTGGTAGTGTAGGAGGTGCACCTGGGAGGCCAGAGGTGTACCTGGGAGGTCTGCTGTGTACCTGGGAGTGGGGTCTGAGGTGCACCTGCAGTGCCAGAGGTGCACCTGGAAATGTCAGTGGTGTACCTGGGAGTGTCAGAGTTGGTAATCTGGGAGGTCAGAGGTGCACCTGAGAGTGTCAGAGGTGTACCTGGGAGTGTCGGAGGTGTACCTGGGAGTCAGTGGTGCACCTGGGAGTGTCAGGAGGTGCACCTGGGAGGTCAGAGGTGCACCTGGGAGGCTGGAAGTGTACCTTTTTGGCAGGTAGGAGGTGCACCTGGGAGGTCATAGGTGTACCTGGAGTGTCTTAAGGTGTACCTGGGAGGTCTGAGGTGTACCTGGCAGTGTCAGAGGTGTACCTGAAATGTCAGTGGTGTACCTGGGAGGCCAGAGTTGTACCTGGGAGTGTCAGAGGTGTACCTGAGAGTGTCAGGAGGTGTACCTGGGAGGCCGGAGGTGTACTCTGGGAGTGTCAGAGGTGCACCTGGGGAGTGTCAGAGGTGCACTTGGGAGTGTCAGAGGTGCACCTGGGAGTGTCAGAAGTGTGTACCTGGCAGTGTGCAGGAGGTGCACCTGGGAGGTCAGAGGTGTACCTGGAGTGTCTGGCGTACCTGGGAGTGCCTGAGGTGCACCTGGGAGTGTCAGAGCTGTACCTGCTGGTGTCAGAGGTGTACCTGGGAGGTCAGTGGTGTACCTGGGAGTGTCAGTTGTGTACCTGGGAGTGTTTGATGTACCTGGCACTGTCAGAGGTGTACCTGGAGTGTCAGTGGTGTACCTGGGAGTGTCTGAGGTGCACCTGGGAGTGTCTGAGGTGCACCTGGGAGTGTCTGAGGTGCACCTGGGAGTGTCTGAGGTGCACCTGGGAGTGTCTGAGGTACCTGGGAGTGTCTGAGGTGTACCTGGGAGTGTCTGAGGTGTACCGGGAGTGTCTGAGGTGCACCTGGGAGTGTCTGAGGCACCTGGGAGTGTCTGAGGTGTACCTGGGAGTGTCTGAGGTGTACCTGGGAGTGTCTGAGGTGTACCTGGGAGTGTCTGAGGTGTACCTGGGAGTGTCTGAGGTGTACCTGGGAGTGTCAGAGGTGTACCTGGGAGTGTCAGAGGTGTACCTGAGAGTGTCAGAGGTGTACCTGAGAGTGTCGGAGGTGTACCTGGAAGTGTCAGAGGTGTACCTGGGAGTATCAGAGGTGTACCTGGGAGTGTCTGAGGTGTACCTGGGAGTGTCTGAGGTAACTTGGGAGTGTCTGAGGTGTACCTGGGGTGTCTGAGGTGTACCTGGGAGTGTCTGAGGTGTACCTGGGAGTGTCAGAGGTGTACCTGATAGTGTCTTAGGTGTACCTGGGAGGGTCAGAGGAGTACCAGGGAGGTCAGAGGTACCTGGGAGTGTCAGATGTGCACCTGTCAGTGTCAGAGGTGTACCGAGAGTGTCTGTGGTGTTCCTGGGAGTGTCTGAGGTGTACCTGGGAGTGTCAGGAGGAGTACCAGGGAGGTCAGCGGAGTACCTGAGTGTCAGAGGTGTACCTGGGAGTGTCAGAGGTGTACCTGGGAGTATCGGAAGTGTACCTGTCAGTGTCTGAGGTGTATCTGGGAGTGTCAAGGTGTGCATGGGAGGTCAGAGGTATACCTGGGAGTATCAGGGTACCTGAGAGTGTCAGAGGTGTACCTGGGAGTTTTGAAGGTACCTGGGAGGTCTGAGGTGTACCTGGGAGGTCAGAGGAGTACCAGGGAGGTCAGAGGTGTACCTGGGAGTGTCTGAGGTGTTCCTGGGAGGTCAGAGGAGTACCTGGGAGTGTCAGAGGAGTACCTGGTGAGTGTCTGGGGTGTACCTGGGAGTGTCAGAGGTGTACCTGGAGTGTCTGGGTGTACCTGGAGGTCAGTGTACCGAGAGGTCAGAGGTGTACCTGGGAGTGTCAGAGGTGTACCTGAGACTGTCAGAGGTGTACCTGGAAGTGTCTGAGGTTTACCTGGGAATGTCTGAGGTGTACCTAGGAGTGTCAAGGGTGTACCTGGGAGTGTCTGAGGTGTACCTGGGAGAGTCTGATGTGTACCTGGGAGTGTCAGGGGTGTTCCTGGGAGTGCCAGCGGTGTACCTGGAAGTGTCAGAGGTGTACCTGAGGTCGGAGTTGTGTACCAGGGAGGTCAGTGGTGTACCTGGGAGTGTCAGCTGTATGCCTGTGGAGTGTCTGAGGTGTACCTGGCAGTGTCAGAGGTGTACCTGGAGGTCAATGGTGTGTACCTGGAAGTGTCTGAGGTGCACCTGGGAGTGTCTGAGGTGCACCTGGGAGTGTCTGAGGTGCACCTGGGAGTGTCTGAGGTGTACCTGGGAGTGTCTGAGGTGCACCTGGAAGTGTCTGAGGTGTACCTGGGAGTGTCAGAGGAGTACCTGGGAGGTCAGAGGAGTACCTGGGAGGGTCAGAGGTGTACCTGGGAGTGTCAGCGGTGTACCTGGGAGTTTCAGCGGTGTACTTGGGAGTTTCAGCGGTGTACTTGGGAGTATGAGAGGTACCTGGGAGTGTCAGAGATGTGCCTGGGAGTGTCAGAGGTGTACCTGGGAGTGTCGGAGGTGTACCTGGGAGTGTCGGAGGTGTACCTGGGAGTGTCGGAGGTGTAGCTGAGTGTCTGAGGTGCACCTGGGAGTGTTTGAGGTGTACCTGGGAGTGTTTGAGGTGTTCCTGGGAGTGTCTGAGGTGCACGTGGAT
>NW_024727731.1:0-24274 GCF_018991925.1 Homarus americanus | reverse complement strand
GGATGATGTCAGGGCAGCAGCAGGGAACCTACAAGTGTGTGCTGGCCACCAGGTTGGTGGGGAGGCGGCCATTCACGCCATGAGATTGATATTTGAGCAGCGTGATTGTGAGGCCGTTCTCTTGGTGGATGCTTCAAACGCATTCAACATACTTAACCGCAAGGCTGCACTGCACAACATCAAGATCAAGTGTCCTAGCTTTGTGATGTATGTTGAAAATTCGTATAGGAATCCATCAGACCTCTACATAGTAAACAACAAGGCTCTACGAGGTGATACCATCCTACAGTCGACTGAGGGAACAACACAGGGGGACCCCGTTGCAATGGCAATGTATGCAATAGGCCTATCAGTGCTCCAACAAGAAATAAAGTATGAAACAACCGGGGTCAAACAAGTGGCATATGCTGATGACCTCACAGGAGCAGGAAAAGTGGAGGACATCAAAAAGTGGTGGGACCTGGTAACATCGCGAGGTCCACAAATAGGGTACCACACAAACGCCAGCAAATCCTTCCTCATCGTGAAGCCAGATCATTATGATCGGGCTGTGGAGGTTTTCGGCGAAAGTGAGGTAAAAATAACTAAGGACGGCCAAAGACATCTAGGTGCAGTAATTGGCACTACGGACTTCAAGACCCAGTACGTAGGGGGAAAAGTGAATGAGTGGGTTAGCGAAATCCATGCTCTATCGGAGATTGCTAACACAGAGCCACATGCGGCCTTTGCAGCATTCACACATGGAGTCAAGCATCGTTGGAACTACCTGATGCGTACCATCCCCGAGATCCGACCCCTCCTCCACCCTTTGGAAGAAGCAATCAGTGTCAAGTTCATTCCCAAACTAGTGAAACACCACGACTTAACCCCAGTAGAAAGAACACTTCTTGCACTTCCACCAAGACTGGGAGGGATGGGACTAACTAATCCAGAGGAGATTGCTGACTCTGAACATCAAAATTCACTTAAGCTCACGGCAGCCCTCACTGACCACATAATAGCCCAGAATGCAACAGGGGAAGTGGACACCAGCGAAGTTAATAAGATCCGTAGATACATTACAACAGATCGGCAGCACTGCCAAAATGACATGTTGCAGCAATTATTGCTGCAGGTTCCAGAAAATCTGACAAAAAAAGTAGCTATAGCGCAGGAGGTGGGCGCCTCGAACTGGTTAACTACGTTACCGATAAGGGCAAATGGTTTCAGCCTTAACAAACAAGAATTTACAGATGCCATTGCTCTAAGGTACGGTTGGCCAGTAGATGGTTTGCCCTCCCAATGCGTGTGTGGCTATTCTTATGATGGCGATCACGCCATGGTTTGCAAGAAGGGGGGCTTCATATGCATGAGACATGACGAGGTAAGGGATCTCACAGCAAATATGTTGAAGGAAACCTGCCGGGACGTCATGGTAGAACCGACCCTCCTTCCACTGGATGGCGAGATCCTCCAACACAGGACTTCAAACACATCTAACGAAGCCCGTGTGGACGTCAGTGCTCGAGGATTCTGGACGCGGGGACAGCGAGCCTTCTTCGACATCAGGATTTTTGATCCCATGGCCGTTTGTCACCGTAACCTAGCTCTCGATGCTGCACATAGGAGGAACGAGAACGACAAGAGAAGGGCATATGGGGAGAGAATTCAAATGTCGATCAAGGCAGCTTCACTCCGCTAGTGTTCACAACCTCTGGTGGGATGGGCCCAAGCGCAAGATGTTTCTACGCCAGACTCGCGGAGCTGATCTCCGAACAGAAGCAGCAGCCCAGAAGTTATGTTACAGCCTGGATGAGATGTCGACTGTCCTTCTCTTCGGTCGGCTTTTGCTCTGCCTCAGGGAACGAGAGCTTTGGCCCCTACTCCGTCAATCAAGCTGTGGACATCGACCATGAGGCCACAGTTTCACCGAACGCCGCATCGATTCTGCGCCAACGACCTAGTACAGATAGGATAGCTTTATGGCCAGAGGACAATATTAAGGTAAATAAATGGTATGGCTGTGTGGGCTATTGGGGAGGCTGTGTAGTAGTAGTAGTAGGTAGTAGTAGTAGTAGTAGTAGTAGGCGTAGTAGTAGTAGTAGTAGCAGTTAGTAGTAGTAGTAGCAGTAGTAGTAGTAGTAGTAGTAGTAGTAGTAGTAGTAGTGACTACAGCAAACATGTTGAAGGAAATCTGTCGGGACGTCATGGTAGAACCGACCCTCCTTCCACTGGATGGCGAGATCTTCCAACACAGGATTTCAAACACATCTAACGAAGCCCGTGTGGACGTCAGTGCTCGAGGATTCTGGACGCGGGGACAGCAAGCTTTCTTCGACATCAGGATTTTTGATCCCATGGCCGTTTGTCACCGTAACCTAGCTCTCGATGCTGCGCATAGGAGGAACGAGAACGACAAGAGAAGGGCATATGGGGAGAGAATTCAAAATGTTGATCAAGGCAGCTTCACTCCTCTAGTGTTCACAACCTCTGGTGGGATGGGCCCAAGTGCAAGAGGTTTCTACGCCAGACTCGCGGAGCTGATCTCCGAACAGAAGCAGCAGCCCAGAAGTTATGTCACAGCCTGGATGAGATGTCGACTGTCCTTCTCTCTCCTTCGGTCGGCTTTGCTCTGCCTCAGGGGAACGAGAGCTTCTGCCCCTACTCCGACAACTGCTGCAGATATCGACTATGAGGCTACAAACACCGACGGTCGATGGGATCTGCAAGCTCAACTAATTCTAACACAGATAGAGAAGGCTATGTATTGTGGGGATATTTAAGGACATAAATAAATGGGTATAGTTGTGGTTTATTGGGGGAAGGTTGGAGGCCATGTTTAAAAAAAAAAAAAAAAAAAAAAAAAGTAGTAGTAGTAGCAGGTGTAGTAGTGGTAGTAGTAGTAGTAGTAGTAGTAGTAGTAGTGTAGTAGTAGTAGTAGTATTTGCTTCATGACATATACACATATATTATTATTATTTTTGTCATCATTATTATTATTATTATTATTATTATTATTATTATTATTATTATTATAATTATTATTATTATTATTAAAGAAAAACAGGTGTTACTATCCATCGCTAATAATCACTACAAATTCAAACAGCAATATTTATGTCATTGAGGCTTGAAACTGAACAACAACAAAAACACTCGTGGTGAACACACTCGTATATATACGTGTTCACAGTAGCGACACACAGCTCTGAATCAACGAATTACAAAACACATTCTGGCCACACAACCGCATATTCACCTCCACGGGATATAGCGAGTGTTTTGTGTGTGTGTGTGTGTGTGTGTGTGTGTGTGTGTGTGTGTGCTTATTGTTGTTGTTTTTGTTGTCTTAACTTGTACTTCTTCTTGTCTAAGCTTGTTATTATTGTTGTTGTTTTTTGTTGCTGTTGTTATTGTTGTTGTCGTGGTCAAGATTCTCGTCCCAGACTCCCTAGGAATTAAATTTAATGATCCTAATTCGGAAAAAAAAAATTACGGACATAAATTCGGATAATTGGTTAGAATCGGTAAAGTTGTCGGATGTCCCTTGGCCGACCTGTTGCCTTTCTCCGTGTGTGTGTGAATGTTGGTAAGTTTTTTTTTGTCGGTTAATGAGTTTACGAATGTTTAGACTGTGTGAATGAGTTTTTGTGGACGAGAATGTTTGAATGTTTAGAAAAGATGTTGGTATGGATGACTCTTATTACTTATGGAAATGAAAGTAAGTCTTGGGATCGAACTAACGGCCTTTAGGACTGGAGGTTGAGCGCTGTATCCACCCGGCCACCGCACCCCTATACTAGTTTACGTGGTTGTAGGGCAAGTGGGGCCCAGTCCTAACAAGCCCCAACTCATCCTACCCTAACCATTATTTTTGGGGCCTGTTGGACCAGCCACCTATAAATATTGATGTAAACGGCAACTATTAAGTAGTGTGTGTGAAAGCTTTAGTTTGGGTTAGGTTACGTTACATTTGTACTTACTTAGTGGCTAGTTGTACTTACCTGAGGGATTCGAACTTCTTTTAAAGGGCTTTTAAGTATGTAATTGAATTTATTTAATTAATGTCACCTGTGAAAATATTTGCAACGTGTGTGTGTGTGTGTTTAATTATGATTATTTACTATGTGTGTGTGTGTGTGTGTGTGTGTGTGTGTGTGTGTGTGTGTGTTTACAGTTCTCTCCAACTCTGTAAATGTTTGTAAACCATCAAGGTGTTTGTAGTAGTGACAGAAGCAACACCCCCCCTCCTATATGGTGTACAAACATTTACACACTAGACGCCTGGAAACACACACACATACACACACACACACTGGTTTATAACGTCAATAATTAAAGCATACAGTAAAACCTCCATATAACGGGCTGTATAAAATGTATCTCAGGTCTTATCTATGTAAACAAAACCGGTTCTAGTCACTGTACGTGTTCCTTTATAGATCTTTTTTTTTACCAGAAGAAGTAAAGAGATTTATTGGCAATTAATCTCCCCTGGAATTCCAATAAACAGAGACCGTATAGAAGACTGGTAGTAAACATGTACTTTTTGGTCACACTGTTTGTAAATTGTAAAACAGGTGATTTATTTTCTAATTAAGTGAGATTTATTATTAGATATTCACTCTTGTTATTTATTTATTTGATCAATCGTGAATTTAAGTGATTTCCAATTTTTATAGTATTTTAGGCGTTTAATATTAGATACAGGGAGATGATGGCTGAGTGGATACAGAATTCGCCTCCTGTCCTAAGTTGTGTTGGTTCGATGTTGGGGTACTCCCGGTTCACCCAGTGTTATATGGATACCGGTACTTAACTGGTACTTAACTTTCCTGATGGGGGAAATTGTCTGGGTAGTGCTGGTCACGCTGTCTCCTTGTGTGGCTACTGAAGAAGACTTAGCTAAGACTTAGATCACTGTATAGTATTATTTCCCCGTGAGGCCTATGTGACTCAACCTTATCTTTTAGTATTAATGATGTTCACTCATATTAAATTTATCTATGCAGTATATAATAATGTTCTTCAAATGATCATCAAATGTCTTGGCTTTGTTTATGGAGGGAACATTTACCGCCAAAATAATGTCAAAATTGCATAAGAAAATACTCACAGAATGACGCATATTTAACATCATGTAAGAGCATTTTGTTTAGTCATTTTAGTGTAGATTTTTTCAGCCTTGACCAGCACTAGGATATGTCGGGTGAGTCTGTGTAAGTTCTTGGGTGTGTCTGTGTGTGTGTGTGTGTGTGTGTGTGTAGCGTTGTAATAGGTGGGGTGGGATGTAGCGTGCTTAAGCGTGGGCGTGGGGCGTGGGGGGGAAATGCGTTTGACTGCAGTGCGGTGGTGGTGGGTGGCGGGGGTGTATGTATGTGTGTGTGTGTGTGGTGGCAACCCCCCTCCCCCTCTAGTAAAGCCACCATTATGTGGAATCTGTGCCCCACTTATCCCGGCTTACGGTGATGTACGACTCTCACACACTCAAACAACCTCGTTGAATCGTAAGTATATAACGATAGCCCCCCCCCGTTACCTAGAGCGTTTGATGTATTATGTGTTATGTTTACTTTCATCCTACTCCATATTCTCCTCCTGAACGCTTCTACTTTATGTTATATTGTAAATTGAAATAGTCTCGCCTGTGTTGTTAGTTGGTTAGGGCGTACTTTAGGTCTTACTGCAATCATTAATTATTTTTTTTCTTAAGTACAGATTGTAAACAGTAATTCTGAAACAACAATATAGATATAGTAAGTAATTTATGGTTGTGGTATCGTATTATTCTAAGAGGGTTCTGTAGTGATGGAGTCTCTCTCTACACTAAGTACAGTTGTGTGGTGTCTTATGATTAATGCTATCAAGGTGATTCAGTAACATACATATATAATGACTGATAAAAGTGTTGCGTGTTGTCAAAGGACTTAGTTATAAATACTGTGGCTGTGTGTTCGGCTTTCCTTTGAGGCGAAATAATGGGTAGAGACTAACTGAACCTCACAATGACTTAAGCAATAGGACTGGAACCCATTAGATAATAACCTTTTTTTTTTAATTGGAACCTATTAAGAATAGGGCCCATTAGGATTGGTTTGGTAAAAAATTAGGTCAATTAGAACTGGGCTATAGTTCTTATTATTATTTAGTATGGAGGTAATTAGTACTACGAACCATGTAATCAAACAGGAAAATAATGTTAAGTGTATAATATTATTTCATCATTATGTAGAAACTTATGAATATTTAATCTTTATGGTCAGCTTCCAATGTTTATTTATTTTTTTTGCGAAAGGGAATCTATAAACGCAATACTTGGATGATATTAAAGCAATCGGTCTATCACTCACCTCCCCCCCCCCCCACGTCTCTTCTCCCATTGGCTGTTTCTCTTGTGAATTCCTTTATCATCCTTTGCTACCTCCCAATCTTTATCATGCTAACCCCAGTTCTCTTTACTCAAACCTCATCAGCATTCATCTCCCTTTAATTTGTCTATTTTATTGTCGTGGATTTCCTCTCTCTCTCTCTCTCTCTCTCTCATTAATTCTTCCATTAAAATTATTCATTATCATTAAATTTCATTGTTTCTTTAAAATTTTCACAATACTTTTCCAAAATTTGTATCCTAATTATCCGCGTCTTGTCTCATTGTTCTTCGCTATTGTTCTTTGATTGTCCACATCACATCACATCACATTCCAAAGTTCTAATGTTGAGTTTTATGTTGCTCACATTCCTGCTTATCATCATCATCATCATCATCATCATCATCATCATCATATTGTTCTTCGTAATTTCCTTTCTATTCGCCTGTGTCTTCCTTTCCCATCTCCTTATTCTTTTTAATTTTCTTCCACTTCCTCCTCCTCTTCCTCCTCCTCCTCCCTCCCTTCCCCCTCCTCCTCCACCACCCACCTCCTCCTCCCCACCACCCCATCTCTCCCCCCACCACCCATCTCCCTCCCCACCCCCTCTCCTCCTCCACCACCCCATCTCTCCACCACACCTCTCCTCCCACCACTCCTCTCCTCCCTCACCCATCTCCTCCTCCTCCTCCCACCTCCCCCTCCACCCATCCCTCCCCACCTCCCCCTCCTCCTCCCCACCACCCATCTCCTCCCCACCTCAGAATCTTACTCCTCCATCTTTCTCCGCCGTCGATCTATACATTTCGTCCTGGGGTTTTTTCTCACCTCAGTTCACTCATTTCCTAATATTGAATTAGTCCCCAGAGGTGAATTTTACAGTGACATTTTTATTTTAATTTCAGAGATATTTTTTTTTCATTGACTTTATTTTTGACTGAATTTTTTTTATATAATACAGATTTTTTTTATTATTATATAGCTTTTAGACGATTGACATATTGTTATATTATATTGTGTTATATTATATTATATTCTTATATTACCAGTTTGTGGATGACAGGAGTAATGTTGATGACGGTATATTTTTATTTTCCTCTGCCTTGAGTTGAATATTTTATGATCAATAGAAACGTCAATATTTTCACTTTAAGGCTATCAAGAGCTCCAAATTTTGCCTTTATAAGTGAGGAGCTCAGTATCTGTGTGTGTGTGTGTGTGTGTGTGTGTGTGTGTTATATTTGCATTTATATCACTATTTTCTTTGTGGCTGAAAAGATTAATGTCTGGACCAAATTGAGTAAAGTGACCCACTATTATTTATTTATTTGGGAATATGTTACACAGTCGACCATGGGGGAAGACTTTACTGTATCGTTATTGGGGAAACAGTTTTTAGGTTAGGTGTACAAAGTTGTTTATTTTGTCCTTGTTAACAGAGACACATAAACGACCTTTCATGGGGGTGACATGTTGTGGTTGTAGACTGGTATCTGGAGATGTCGTTGTGGGTATACATTAAGACCTGGTGCTGGCAGATAAATAAGACGACCGCATTGTTCCCCCTCTGAGGCTCTTAAGACTATAATGTAGCCTCTTTGTTGGGTATGTTTATGAAGCAGTGAAGCCCACCTGAGGTAGAGAGTCTTATGGGCTGTGCTTCTGGCCGCTTCTGACGTATGGGGGGGGGGCCTCCCTGGGTCCTGCCTCCAGCCTCTCTCTCTGCATTACCCTCCTACTGGATCAAAGGGAAAGAGAGGAGGGGAGAAAGAGAAGGGGATATAAAGGTAGGAGGAAAAGAATGTAGGAATAAAGTAGGCAGGAAAGGAAGAAGATGATAACGAAATATGTATGTAAAAACGATGAAGAGAAGAGAAGCAAGTCAAACCTAGACGAGAGAAGATAAGAAGTGAAGAAACGAAGTATATAAGAAGACAAAACCTCATTCATATGATGGTCACTCATTGAACAACACCAGTAGGTATATTTTCCTCATATAAATACTACTTACTCCTAATAATCGCTATAGACCCAGAACCCCTTGTGTCAAAATATATACCAAAGTAAACTCCACGGTGAAACTAGCGGAAACTATTATGATCTCACAGGTTTCCGGGTGTGTGTGTTGATAAGTCTTTGAAAGCCCCCGTACCATTTATAGGGAGTTGGTGAGGTGTGGGGTGAGCTCGTGTGTGGAGAGAGAGAGAGAGAGAGAGAGAGATGAATTCCAGCAGCAGTTGGTACAATATTAATGAACTACTGATTTTCACTAACTAAGAAGGTTGAGGTCACGATATTAAAAGGTAATTCAATTCAACAACGTAATTGAGAAGTTTTAATGAAGGAATTTTATCAAGACTTGTACATGTTTAGTTCAGGTATTAGAGACACTGAACTTTATTGAACTTGAGGACGATAAGTCGAAAGTCAAATTCACTTAACCCAATGTTTATGCTGATATATATTTCCCTCAGACTTCATTGTAACCCGGAAACGGAAACAGCCGTCATACCCCCCCCCCCCTCACCTCTTTTTTTACCAAATAATCTGTAAAATTATTCCCCCATAAGAAAATAATATTACAGTATAAATTTGATAGATTGGGCAGGTTAATGAGCCCCCCCCGCCCCCCGCCCCACCCTTCCCATTACAAGGTAGAGATATATATCTGACTGGTACACGAAGCACTCTTCTCTGGGGGCCACACTACACTTCTTTATCGTTGTAGTAATGTAATAAAACGGACTCTCCAACTAACAACTTTTGCTGCGCTAGTGAACGTGACGTCATTTTGCCCATTTTTTTAATTAGTATAGAAAAGGGTTTTTTTTGTATCTATGATTTCTCTCTGACCCAAAAATATTTATGTAATGTATTTTTTATTTTTTTTTTTAGTTTTGTAGACAACATGACACATTATAGTCGACATATAAACAACATTAACCCTATAGATTGTGACTTAATTATTACTTTGTTATTTATAACTTAATAATGGTAATAAGTCGGGGAAAATTATGTACATTTATTATTGGTTGAGATTAGGTTAGGTTAGGTTAGGTTAGGTTAGGTTAGGTTAGGTTAGGTTAGGTACCTCTTCTATAGCTGGTCGACTGTGGGCGTCCTCACTGACACAACTCGAACTGGCTAATGTTATGTCAAAAGACAAGTCGGTAGTCGGCGGGCGTTGTGCAGGGGGAGTGTACCACCTTTTGTTTTGTGTTTATTGTGTATTTAATTTTTATTTTGTTCTCGTGATCTTTCTTGCTTATTATATAATTATTTTATATTATTGTAGTTTATTTTTTTTTAATTTATATATCACTAAAAACATTCCACATTTCGCGTCCTTACTCGGTGTACTTGTGAGGTATACATACATACATACATACATACATAAATACATACATACATACATACATACATACATACATACATACATACATAAATACATACATACATACATACATACAGGGACCAACACTAACCACAGAGCCTGGCAATTACGACACAGGGACTACCAATTTGGGATGCACAAGATGACGGAGGCATTGTTATCTAATTAATACCGTCGCCACAAGGAGGAGGTTGAGGCAAGAGGAGGTGAGGCAAGAGGAGGTGAAGCAAGAGAAGGTGAAGCAAGAGGCATTGTGGTGTAGGAGGATATAATCTTAACTATTATGATGAGTTTAGGAGCCCTCTGGTACGCCTCGGCTCGGTTAACTTCATCTTGCTTCACCTCACTTCACCTCATAAGGCCAGCTATGCCTCCTCCCCTGTCTTGCCGTGTATGCTGTATCGTAATTAATATCACTTTGTTCATGCGTGTTATTACTTGTGTGTTATGGTGTTGTGTGTGTTATTATCAGTGTATTCATGTGTTAGAGGAAGCGAGGGGACATACTGTACATACATACATACATACATACATACATACATACATACATTGCAGGTCGAACGAAATAATTCTAAAAGACAGCTAAAACCAGTGATATCACACACACACACACACACACACACACACACACACAAGCTGATTGAAATTCCTGCTACAGTCCACTTCTCTGTTATTGAGAAACCTAACCTAACCTAACCTAACCAGCGCCAGGGCACATCAAAGAGTGTAGTAAACTTGTTATGAAACCAGTGTAAGACTTTAGTACTTTCTGGTGCAGTATCGACACAGGGACCATGCGAGGTTCATAGTTAAAGACCAGATTAGATTAGGTCAGGTCAGGTTAGGTTAGTTTTTAAATAAATTCGATCAAGATTTTCTTTTACGTGTAGTTGAAGCGTAAATAATTATCTGATTGTTAAGTGAGAATATAAATAAACTGATCAAGTCCTTCCTGTAGCAATGTAGAGTAAAGTAAGGTCAAGGTCACACTCGGTCACCAACATCACTGCCTCACCTTGTTCCCCTTCACCGCCTCCGTCATTAATTTAGCATGAGAGGGACACAAGGTTCCTCTCTCGACCTCACAAAAGCTATGGGTAAGATCCCTTCAGGAGAGGGCTGTGCTGCGCCTTCTTCAGGAGACTTATTATACAACCCTTTGTTTACTTGATGGTATGTTTATAAATCACTATTTTCGGGGTACGGAGTATGGGATGTGTGTGTGTGTGTGTGTGTGTGTGTGTGTGTGTGAATTAAGCTCCCTTGTTTCCCATTATGACCTCGAACGCAAATAATTATTGGATTCCATTCATATTTCTACAGTATATTAAAATTAGCTTCCCTCTGACCTTACCAACAGCCCTCTGCCTTCTCACTTGACCGCCTTCTCACTTGACCGCCCTCTCCCCTCTACCTTTTCTCTTGAACATTCTCTCCCCTTTTCCCCTCTGTCTTGAACACCCTCTCATCTCCCCTCTCTCTTGGACACCTTCCTCTTGAGTGTGTGTGTGAGATTGCCAGCTGAAGAGAGAGGGGGGGGTACGAAGAGGGGGAGAGGGAAGTGTGAGAGGTCCAAGAGGAGGGAGGGAAGGAAGGAAGGAAGGAAGGAAGGAAGGAAGGAGAGGAGGAGGAGGAGGAGGGAGTGTGAGAGTGCCAGAACGAGGAGAGAGAATTATGAGTGGCAGAAGGAGGAGGGGGAAGGTGTGAGGGTGCCAAAACGAGGTTGGAGGAGTGTGTGAGTGCCAGGAGGGAGGGAGAGAGAGGAGGAGTGGAGGGGGAGTGTGAGTGCCAGGTGGGAGGGAGAGAGAGGAGGAGTGGAGGGGGAGTGTGAGTGCCAGGAGGTAGGGAGAGAGGGAATGTGACCAGACAAAATATGAGAACAAATCTGAAAATCCGGTTTCTCTATACATCAAATATAGGGATAAAATGGTAGGAAGGGAGAGACAGAGTTAGTGGGGGGGGGGAGAAGGGGCGTGTCATAGAAGAGGGAGAGAGAAGTGTGAATATACCAGGGAGGGAGGGTACCAGGCAGGCAGGGAGGGGAAGGCTGTCAGTTTTCATGTTAAACGTCAGTGAGTGATAATACCCGCTATCATATAAAGGGAACAGAATTTAAAAGCTTTACCGTATATAATATGATGTGGCTGCACGTTTCCATCACACAGTTCAGTAAAGTGGTTACGCTATTATCATTATTTTTTTTAAGCCTTGGATTCCATAAACTTGATGATGTGGCCTCGTAGAGAATACCATTTTACTTTGTCTGTTTTGTGGGGTGAATGAATATGGATGTAGAGATTTTAATACATTCTTAATCATGGGTAGTTGGTGGCTGCCTGAACGCTTTCGGGATTGGTTAGTTTGGGAGTTTTGTGTTTACAAGAGATAGACAAAATATGAATGGAGTTTTGGTCCCATTGTGGAAGTGGGATGTGACCTGACCTGTCCAATCTCCTGTCCAACCTCAATTCACACGTCAATATCCTTCCTCCTTCCTTTATTCCTTTCCACAGAGTCCCACATTTACGGCCACTCACCTCCATGGACACCTCTCTCTCTCTCTCCCTCACATCCACTACCTAACCTAACTCTCTCACAGGATGCCTCAGGACTCCTTTCACACACACACACACACACACACACACACACACACACACACACACACACACACACACACCATCTCTCACTTCCAGTCCTCTCCTTTGATCTTACGCGACTCTCATCAGAACTTGGGGAAGTGACTTATCATTCTAGTATTATCACTATGAATACTAAGTTTATGTAGCCTGTGTGTGTGTGTGTGTGTGTCGTAGAAAGGAAATAAATCTTCACTATAACCACTAACACTCATAACACTACTACCACCATTTATAACAGTACCACAACCACTATTCATAATACTACTACCACGATGACCATTACTCATAACGTCTAATAATACTTTAACCACCACCACCACCACCACTACTACCACCACCACTACTACCACCATCACCACTACCACCACCACCACCACACCACCCACCACCACACCACCACCACCACCACCACCACTACCACCACTACTACTACCACCACTACTACCACCATCACTACTACCACCACAACTACTACTACTACTACTACTACCACCACCACCACCACCACCACCACCACTACTCATAATCACAACAACTACCACCATCATAAGGGTTTTTTCCGGCTCTGGTTCCCGAAGTACTGTCAATGATGTTGGGTCATTATACATGATTATTATATAGTGTTGGGTCATTATACTGTATGTACTCTCATTAGTGTTGGGTCATTATACGTACTATCATCCTATATATAGCGTTAGGTCATTCAAACTCATCATGAAATATAATGTTAGGTTCAGCCGTACATGACAGTATAATGAGTCCCCTATTCTTCATCGTTTCCCATAACACACACCTGTAATAATAATAATGGGCAGGTGTGTCCGTTCATTGGCGAGGTATTAATAACTACTAAGGTGGTTTATAGCTCTTATTAATCGTTATAACTACACCCTATTACGAGGTGTGTATGTGTGTGTGTGTGTGTGTGTGTGTGTGTGTGTGTGTGTGTGTGACAAGTCTAATATTAATACATCACCATTAATAATTTACAAAGTTAATAAACATAGTTATTATAATATTCTTAAAATTACAAAATTATTAAGGTAATAATTCATATCATAGTGTAAATGTTTCTATATTTTAATACACAATACAGAGAGCTCATGTCGCTGCTATGATGGAGACGTAAACAACGACACACAAACAAACAAACACTACTGGGCTAATGATCAACCTAACATTACTATAATTATCATATTACTGACTTACAATTCAACTGAGGTCGTATACAAAGTGTTAAAATCCTACAGTAATTTTTAACTTTCGTGAATAAAAATAATTAATAACATTCTGATATTTTGTGGACACCTTTACCCCTCTTCTTCCCTAGGTAGGTGTGGGAGTTGTGTGTACTGCCCCCTCACCACCCCTTCCCGTCACCTCACACTGTCCCCTCACCTACCACAGTCCCTCACCACCCCTCCCCACCACCACCTCCCTATCACCCCACTCCGCGTTGATACCTACCTGGAGCGACATCGATTTACAATAATGAATTGACTTGACGGCATAAATATTTCAGTGTCTCGAACCGTATGAGGCAGTGTCCCCTGTCCACACACACACACACACACACACACACACACATACATGTAGGAAATACAAGCGTGAGTCAGTGAAGGTAAGTACTGCTATGATCCTTGGTGAGAGAGAGAGAGAGAGAGAGAGAGAGAGAGAGAGAGAGATTTCAGCTGTCTTGTTGTTCTCCTGTCATCTGTCTACATCTGTCTGTCTATCTCTCGTTTAACACGTGACGTCACACCGGATGCTGTTCTGGATGATGCGTCACACACACACACACACACGTGACGGTACATATAAGGACAAGGTGTACATGTTGTTGTTATCACACCTTGTACATATGTGTGCACCAGGGGGGGGGGATGGACCCACGTGTCTGTCTGTCTGTCTGTTGGTCTTTATCAATTGTTTAGTTAAGTATGTATGTATGTATGTATGTATGTATGTATGTATGTATGTATGTATGTATGTATGTATGTATGTATGATGTATGTATGTATGATAGAGAGAAATGAATGAAAGAAAGAAGTGGAGTAGAGAAACAGTACCATGTGACATAGTGACATGGCTTAGAAATAAAGAAGACTATTATTATTAACAGTAGTTGTAGTACTTATTTACAAGGATATAAAAACAAAACAACGGGTAATTTTTTTTTCAATTTTATTGATTTTTTTACATATCAGTTAAGGCAGGGCACCTTGGGGACTCGAACAACAAATCCTGTAAAACTACCAGTAGGTTTGCGGGACTTCTTTGGTGTTATATCCTTGGGCCACCCGTTCTCCTGGGGTACCTGGGTGGGCTTGCGGGGCACACGTTGACGGGGTTCTCTCTGGGGCTTGGGTGTAAGGGAAGCCAAAGCATGGTTGGGCTTGCGGGGCACTCGTTGACGGGGTTCTCTCTGGGGCTTGGGTGTAAGGGAAGCCAAAGCATGGTTGGGCTTGCGGGGCACTCGTTGACGGGGTTCTCTCTGGGGCTTGGGTGTAAGGGAAGCCAAAATATGGTTGGGCTTGCGGGGCACTCGTTGACGGGGTTCTCTCTGGGGCTTGGGTGTAAGGTAAGCCAAAGTTTGGCTGCTTTCTTCAGCTTCAACCAACTCCAGCCATGAGAGGCTGGAGCTGGTGAAACAAGAGATGTCCAATTTCTCAAAGTAAGTCATAACGACAACTTACCCTTGACCAGCAGTTCTTCTACTGAGGTCAAGTTGAAATTCGGCCACGAACTTCAAAATCTTGCGAAAAAAAATTAATGAGGTTGGAACATTGCCAAGTAGGTGAGACGTAAAGTAGTTTTATACTGAAGTGAGTACTGATTGGTGTAGATGCTTATAGAGCCTTATAGTGAGGTGAAAAGTGAAGATATTGTGTATAGTGACTTATGGTGAGGTGAATAGTGAAGATGTTGTGTATAGTACCTTATGGTGAAGTGAATAGTGAATATGTTGTGTATAGTGCCTTATAGTGAGGTGAATAGTGAAGATGTTGTGTATAGTGCCTTATAGTGAAGTGAATAGTGAAGATGTTGTGTATAGTGCCTTATAGTGAGGTGAATAGTGAAGATGTTGTGTATAGTGCCTTATAGTGAAGTGAATAGTGAAGATGTTGTGTATAGTGCCTTATGGTGAAGTGAATAGTGAAGATGTTGTGTATAGTGCCTTATGGTGAAGTGAATAGTGAAGATGTTGTGTATAGTGCCTTATAGTGAAGTGAATAGTGAAGATGTTGTGTATAGTGCCTTATAGTGAAGTGAATAGTGAAGATGTTGTGTATAGCGCCTTATAGTGAAGTGAATAGTGAAGATGTTGTGTATAGTGCCTTATAGTGAAGTGAATAGTGAAGATGTTGTGTATAGTGACTTATAGTGAAGTGAATAGTAAAGATGGTGTGCATAGTGCCTAATGGTGAAGTGAATAGTGAAGATGTTGTGTATAGTGCCTTATAGTGAAGTGAATAGTAAAGATGGTGTGTATAGTGCCTTATAGTGAAGTGAATAGTGAAGATGTTTATTGTGTCTTATAGTGAAGTGAATAGTGAAGATGTTTATTGTGTCTTATAGTGAAGTGAATAGTGAAGATGTCGTGTATAGTGCCTGGCCAATTGCACTGGTTAACCATTACCCCGGAATACGATCTGCAAATCGATTAACAGCCAGGCACTTACACACCCACCCACAGACCCAGCCTCACAAAACCACCCACACGCCCCCACCCACAGCTAGACGAAAACGCGGGCATAGTGAGTAAGGGGAAGGAAGTTAAACAAACAAGTGAAATGTACCAATGAGGGACCTGTTTACTAACACACACACACACACACACACACACACACACACACACACAGGTTATGGTCAACTACAGAAAATTTTTGATTACAGACAAACACACTAACAAAACAATTGCTCATTACTATATATCCTTCCGTTCTTCCCTTCCCCTCTCCCTCTTCTTCTTTCTCCTCCTCCTTCTCTTCTCCCACTGGTAGAGAGAGATGGTGTGTGTGTGTGTGTGTATGTGTGTGTGTGTGTGTGTGTGTGTAGAACCATTCGTACGCCTACAAATTTGCCAGACATTGACCCTGGAAGCTGACCTCTTTCAGTGGATCTTGAACGCCTACAACAACGCCGCCCCCCCCCCACAACAGCCCTCTCTCTTTCTTTTCCTCCTCACTCACTCACTCTCTTTCTCACAACAGTAAAAAAAAAATTATCCCTGTCATTTCAGCTTTTACTTATCCATTATTGTGTTGTGTGTCAATTGGTTCTCGTTCAACCTTGTATATGTTTGTTGTTTTAGCCATGTTAGTCTGATTAAGAAGAGGTTAATCATCCTGGCTCATTCCTCCGTCCGTCAGTGAGTGAGTGACAAAGACCTATATAGAGGGAGCCTGTGTCACCGCTCATCATGTTGACTTTAACATTGTGAAGGGAAAAAAATAAACATTAAATATTGACTCAGGCATTATGAAAATTAAACACTAGAGCCGTCACCCAATTTTCTTGAGAGGAGCGTGTGTTTTGTGTGTGTCCTCTCTCTCTCTCTCTCTCTCACTCTCTCTCTACGTGTTTTGTTTTGTTTAGAAAACTTTTGATTGAGGCAGAAAATGACTCTTAACTTTGGCTATTTCACTGCTGTTCGGTGATGAGGTGTGTCGTTTGCTGTGTTGGTTGTTGTCACTGCTGTACTGTGCTATGGAGTTCTGTTAGTCACTGCTGTGCTGTGCTGTGAATTTATCTTAGTCACTGCTGTACTGTGCTGTGATTTTATCTTAGTCACTGCTGTACTATGGAGTTCTGTTAGTCACTGCTGTACTGTGCTGTGGAGTTATCTTAGTCACTGCTGTACTGTGGAGTTCTGTTAGTCACTGCTGTACTGTGCTGTGGAGTTATCTTAGTCACTGCTGTACTGTGGAGTTCTGTTAGTCATTACTACTACTACACTACGATGCTGGCTGTCTCTTATCTTCAATCATATTAGAACAAACACCGAAAACACGTGAAACAAAAACACCACTAAACACCGAAAACGTGTGAAACATGAAAACAACACCCACTATACACCGAAAATACGTGAAACAAAAACACCACTAAACACCGAAAACACGTGAAAGATAAAAAAAAAAGCCACGAGAAACAGATGTAAAAAAAAAAGATTATTGACTTGTCCCCGCGAGAATTATGGTAATAAAGGAAACATTTAACTTTATGATTAAAAAGAAAAAAAATGTATGTCCTTTGGTGCATACAGTAAAAACGCAGGAAAGATAAAAAAAAAGAATAATGAAATGCAGTTTAGTCCTTTGGTTTTATTTATTTATTTATTTATTTATTTATTTAAAGACTCGGAAGCGTTATTTGTTTTTGTTTTTCGATACAAACAAAAAACAAATACAATATGATATTTTTTTATGTAATCGCCCTCCCTCCCCACAACCCGCCCCCTCCCCCACAATTACCCCCTCCCACACAATTGCCCCCTCCCCCACAATTACCCCATTCCCCACAATTGCCCCCTCCCCCACAATTGCCCCCTCCCCCACAATTGCCCCCCTCCCTTAAAAAAATCCTGTGTTTATGAGATAGCATTGTGCGTTACGTCACTGTTATTTATACCACTCAGCGATGGAGGGGGTGGGGTTATGACCTGTCTGTCTGTCCTAAATTTCTCTCTCTGGTTTATTCATCGCAAAACAATAAAGGAAATGCAGTGAAACCTCCATATAACGGACTATATGGAGGAAGAGAGTCCGTTATATTTAGGTTTCACTGGGATATACGTAGACAATGTGGACCCTCGGTGGCCGTACTGTAAGGTGCCGCTGTAGGGTGTAAGCTATAGTAGGTTCACATTAATTTGCTGGATTTATGTAATTTTGTAATAGTTAAACCCAGTTAATTGGTGTTTATATATGATATTTAAATAATAAAACACCTAAACCCTTAAGACTAGGAAACACTAAACCTAAAATGGTAATTAGTAATGACAGGTATTTATTTCCTTAACATTATCATTATTAGTTGAAAATATTAAATTACAAAAAAAAATTGTAAACATTTCTTTTTCTCGCCTTTGTTGACAAGTCACAAACTTCCGGGATTATACCGATGCTAATTTACATTTTTATTAACATTGTTTCTCGAGTCTTGTGTGTGTGTGTCGCCTCCAGGAGATTATTGCATATTTTTAAGATGACTTCTCGCTGCCTGATCCTCTGTCGTGGCGCCCAGAGCAGGAGGCAGGAGCTGATGGAAGGACATTTAGGAATTTCAGAAAACTGTTTATATATCACCAAGTGTGTAAGAAGTGTAACACGACTCTGGGCCGGAGATATAGAGCTGGGTATTACATCTCTTAAGCTTCGTCTTACATAGGATATAATGGGGGTGCTCAATAAACTAGCTCCTTTGCGTTGCTTGAAGAAAACGCCCAAACTCTCCTGTGTAGTGAACTATACACCACTAACTCACATGTAGAGTGTGTGTTACGTAGAGTGTGAAGACTAACAGTAGTGAAGAAATACAGTTCTGATAATATTATTAGGATTTATGTGAGCGTCAGGTAGAAAATCATAAAGAGAAATGCAGTATTTTGTTTGGGTTGGTCTCTCTCTCTCTGTCTCTCTCTCTCAACAACAACAACAACACACTTGTCCTTGATTTTCAGTATTACACACACACACACACACACACACACACACTGCAAAGAAGTCCCACTACCCAACCAAATTACAACACCTGAAGCAGACCAACATCAGTCAATGGTATGGTAAGCTTAAAGAACTCTGTGGACTAAACAATAAGACACACCCCCTCCCCTTCCTTAGCCATCTCACTAATGTTGACGCAGCTGAGCAAACAAATAACCATTTCGCTACTATATGCCAGACGCTCCCCCAGCTTGACACAACCACTCTCCCTGCTTACCTACCAGCCCCCCTTCCCACTGACTTAGTAGAAGAATTTGAAGTAGCAAAACGCCTGGACAAACTAAAATTAAAACGCTCTACCACCCCATTGACTTACCAATGAAACTTTTCAAGGAGTTCTCCCCGGAGCTTGCTAAACCCCTATGCTCCATCATCAATGCTTCTCTCAGTCAAGCCAGATGCCCAGCTGACTGGAAGACCTCTTATGTATCACCAGTGCCCAAGTCAACCAGCCCACAATCCTTAAATCAGCTACGACCTATTGCAATCACCCCAATGCCCAGCCTAATCTGTGAAAGTTTTGTGTTCGACTGGGCTTATGCTGATATTGCAGGAATCGTAGACCCTTAGCAATTTGGCAACATGAACTTCCTCCACCACTCACTGTCTTGTCAGCTTTCTCGATTACGCATACCGCCATCTCGAGAAACGAAAAACGTCTGCTGTCGCCTTCATTGATTTCACTAAAGCGTTCATTCTAGTCGACAATATAATCATCAACAAGCTATTGACCTCAGGCTTCAGGAAGTCTTGCCGCAACTGGGCTTCCTCGGTGACCGACATAGCTGTATGTACGCTTCCGAGGGCTGTCTCCACCTTTCCAGTCACTCCACCTGTGGCGTCCCCCAAGGCACCAAGATGGGACCACTCTGCTTCCTTATGCTCATCAATGATGCCCTAAGAGAAACCCTGCTCGCTGGAAATATGTCGACGACTCCACCATTGGGATCAGCGTCAACAATTCTGCTCCCAACTATACCGCCCTTCAGGATTTATTGAACAGTCTCCAAAACTGGGCCACCAACAACCATGTCACCATCAACCATACCAAGACCATGGTTATGCACATCAACCTCTCCTCCGACATTGTCCCACCTCCTTCCATTACTCTGGGTCCGAACACACTCCAGGTTGTAGATTCCACGAAGCTCCTCGGCGTCACCATAGACAACAAACTAAATTGGAAACCACACGTCGGTGAAGTTATCAATCCTCCAGTTTCCGTCTCCACCTCCTCCGCCGACTCAAATTCCTCAGGTTCCTGCGCGAGCTCCTCAGTGTTTACACAACATTCACTTCCCAAGCTCACCTGTACTCCCCACCTGGTCTTCACTCCCTAAATACACACAACGTAAGCACACCTAGAAAAAGTGCAAGGGCATGCAAGATTATTCTCTCCCCTTCCTACTCCACATATCAAGAAGCGCTCAACACACTGACCCTTTCGACTCTCACTGACCATCACCACGACCTCATCTGCAAATTTGGTAAGAAGCTTCTACACCATCCCCGACACCGGCTCCTACTACCACCTGAGATCCCTAGTCCGAGAATTGCTGTTCGACACCACAACCGCATCCAGCCCATACGTGCACGAACTGGTCGCTATAAGAACAGCCCAGTCCCAACCATTGTAAAAATTATCAATAACTTGTAATAAACCAGTGTATTCACTCCCAGTAAACACTACTCCTTGCACTGTCACTATGTTGAAATGAACTGTAGTTTGAGCTTTTCCCCATCTAGTTATTATATGTCTTATTTGTGTCACTTATGTTACATGTATATTATTTGTAATTCGAAACCCATTCCCCAAATATGTAACTGTATATTTTCAGCCTTCTGGCTGCCAAGCTCTTTCAATAAACCGTTAATTATTGTTATTATTATTATTATTATTACACACACACACACACACACACACACACAATATTCCTCCATCTATTGTGTGGTGATCTAAGTTTCCCTCATTGTCAGGCGGGGCCATTAACTATGTCCCCAGCATGTGTTAAGTAGCAAGGTGGTGGTGGTCATAGTGGTGCAGGTAGTGGTAGTGATAATGGTGGTGTTGGTGGTGGTGGTGGTGGTAATAGTGGTGGTGTTGGTGGTGGTAATATTGGTGTTGGTGGTGTTAGTGGTAATTGCGATGTTTGTGGTGGTAATAGTGGTGGTGGAGGTGGTAGTAATGGTAATTGAGCACTCGTCAAGACCTAATAAAACGCGGAGAATAACGTCCGTAGAATTATCGGTGACGCTTTCGCATTGTAACAGCTGGTTTGTTGCTTATCAAGTTTCCTCTTTTTCCTTTTCTACTTTTTATATTTCATCCTTCTTTTTTGCCTTTTTTACCAATTTCTTTTAGTTTATTTTTCTGCTTTTTTTTTTTAAAGATTCAATGGATCGCCTTTTCGTCTATTTCGGATTTTGAAGACCAAACTAAACAAAATCAAGTCCATCAAAATTTTTGGTAAATTTAATCATTTATTTTTTGTTTTTGTAATCTGTTCTTCGCATTCATCAGATATTAAATATAAAATCGTCATTCACTATACATTACACTTCAGGTTTAGCGTCTACTAGTGAGGAAGGAAATCAATACCTTGGCAAACGTCTAATTCCAAGAAAAACGACTGCAGCCTTGTCCGTGTGTGTGTGTGTGTGTGCGTGTGTGTGTGTGTGTGTAATCGATCCCTGTGTATCTTGCTGTAGTCTGGTACCTGTGGACATAATGAGTTACCTAGTCTGTTTTTTTCGTGTAATCCGGAATGTAATCTAAACTTAAGTGAACCTGCATCTCGTCTAATCTAAGTGTATTTCATTGTAGTAACCTTCTGGGTGTCGGTAATCCTGTGTGTCGTGTGAATTAATGGGCGGCGTAACTGGGTGTAGCGACCTCCTGGGTGTAGAGCCAACCTTGTCAAATGTGGCCATAATGCCTGAGGCGGAGTCGTACTGTATGTTTGTTGCTTACCCGCCGAGTCACTCCTCGACCCCCAGCGTGATAAAAGGCTCCAGGGAGATTTATTTGTTATGTCTGGAAACAACGTAGATTTTGTGATAATTTCTGACAGTAGAAAAAATTAAGTGATTCAGTGTGAGAAGAAATGAAGAAAAATGATGAATATTTTTTTTTTAGATTAATTACATTCAATGTTGTTATTACCGGTCATATAAAGACTAAGATAGACTATATAATAATAATACAGGTAGATTTTTTTACATTTGAAACTAATTAAGGTGAATAAATTATTTGCTTCCGTGTATTCCTAAGCTTTATTAACAAACCTCTTTATTCGCGTACTCAAGATAGGTCCAAACAAGAGATAATAACTATACAAAAATTATGGAAGGGTAAGTTCAAGGTTGTTGAAAGGGGAATTATATACCTGTAACACCATTAATTATACTGCTGGTGACCGTGGTTGGTGGGATCAAATTATACCAGTATTTATGTTGCTTCTTGGTTGATATTCCTACACGTTAGTTGTCGACCGTGTAAATCTGGGGTTTTTATTTCGTCTCGGGTAAGTGAACGTATGAGAGGGACACACACACACCACTGAATGAACACTACTGGGGGAAAAATTAATGACTCGTATCCTCATTATCATCAAGTGCGTGCGTGAGTCAGGCAACACGATCTTTTCCTTAGTGGTACAGGGGTCATATATACAACTTATGTAACTGATGGCGAATTGTGATAGATGTTGCACAGAAACTCGGGTACCCTTCTGTGTTTGTTGATCGTTGTTTTAAAAGGGCTAAAAAATCCTTTCATTCCTCTCAAACCAGACAAGTTCCTACACTTAAGAATATTTTGACTCTGCCCTATCGTAATGAATTTGTCCCGTTAGGTCGGTCCCTCAAGCTTCTAAATATTAATGTTGTTTTCAAGTATGACTCAACCATTACCAATATGTTAATAAGGAATAGCCCAAGTTTGAATGTAAATGGAAGTGTTTATTGTATTCCATGTAGCAAATGTAATTGTAATTATGTAGGTCAGACAGGAAAAACACTGCAGCTCAGAATCAAACAACATAAGTATAATATCAGAACTGCATCTGAAAGCAGTGCCTTGTTCGTTCATGTTAGGAATAATAATCACCACTATGACCACCACCACCTTGCTACTTAACACATGCTGGGGACATAGTTAATGGCCCCGCCTGACAATGAGGGAAACTTAGATCACCACACAATAGATGGAGGAATATTGTGTGTGTGTGTGTGTGTGTGTGTGTGTAATAATAATAATAATAATAACAATAATTAACGGTTTATTGAAAGAGCTTGGCAGCCAGAAGGCTGAAAATATACAGTTACATATTTGGGGAATGGGTTTCGAATTACAAATAATATACAAGTAACATAAGTGACACAAATAAGACATATAATAACTAGATGGAGAAAAGCTCAAACTACAGTTCATTTCAACATAGTGACAGTGCAAGGAGTAGTGTTTACTGGGAGTGAATACACTGGTTATTACAAGTTATTGATAATTTTTACAATGGTTGGGACTGGGCTGTTCTTATAGCGATCCAGTTCGTGCACGTATGGGCTGGATGCGGTTGTGGTGTCGAACAGCAATTCTCGGACTAGGGATCTCAGGTGGTAGTAGGAGCCGGTGTCGGGGATGGTGTAGAAGCTTTTACCAAATTTGCAGATGAGGTCGTGGTGATGGTCAGTGAGAGTCGAAAGGGTCAGTGTGTTGAGCGCTTCTTGATATGTGGAGTAGGAAGGGGAGAGAATAATCTTGCATGCCCTCTTTTGCACTTTTTCTAGGTGTTTACGTTGTGTGGCATTTAGGGAGGAAGACCAGGTGGGGGAGGCATAGGTGAGCTTGGGAAGTATGAATGTTGTGTAAACACCGAGGAGCTCGTGTGCAGGAACTCCGAGGGACTTGAGTCGGCGGAGGAGGTGGAGACGGAAACTGGAGGATTTGATAACTTCACTGACGTGTGGTTTCCAATTTAGTTTGTTGTCTATGGTGACGCCGAGGAGCTTCGTGGAATCTACAACCTGGAGTGTGTTTGGACCTAGAGTAATGGAAGGAGGTGGGACAATGTCGGAGGAGAGGTTGATATGCATAACCATGGTCTTGGTATGACATGGTTGTTGGTGGCCCAGTTTTGGAGACTGTTCAATACATCCTGAAGGGCGGTA
>NW_024727730.1:0-19208 GCF_018991925.1 Homarus americanus | reverse complement strand
TAAAAGTAAGATAATGTACTTTAGTCTGAGAGTACAGACTTAGGCGTCACAATAATTCAGTATCCCCAGTAGATTTAAAAAGTATGTTGTATAATGCAGAAAGTAGTTCCTGGCTACAAAATTATTTTGTTTTAATTTAAAGAAAGTAAAATATTATAGAGTAACTTATCTGAAAAGAAAGTACTGATTCAAAAAAATTAAAAAGTAAATTGTGTCATAAGATAAAACAAAAATTATTTCAAAATTAAATTAAAATATATTGGATTTAAGATATAAAATTTTCAATTCTATAAATTAAAAAAATATATCCATGTTTAATTAAAGACTTTAAGAAATATGATAATGAAAATAAAAAATTCTGTGTCTCAAAAACTCTCTTAATTTAAGGACCTGGATATTTAAATTCAGGAAATATAAAAACTTTATTTAGGAACTTATTTCTTCAGGGGAAATATTACAGAGCACATATATTAAAGTGTATTTCTCTGTCATCCCAAAACTTCTTTAGACTGCCACAACCGTACACTGTCACAACTGTACACCGTCATAACTGCACACCGTCATAACTGTACACTGTCATAACTGCACACCGTCATAACTGCACACCGTCATAACTGTACACCGTCATAACTGCACACCGTCATAACCGTACACCGTCATAACTGCACCGTCATAACTGTACACCGTCATAACTGTACACCGTCATAACTGCACACCGCCATAACCGTACACCGTCATAACTGCACACCGTCATAACCGTACACCATAACTGCACACTCATCATAACTGTACACCGCTCATAACTGTACACTCATAACTGCACACTGTCATAACTGTACACTGTCATAACTGCACACCGTCATAACTGTACACCGTCATAACTGTACACCGTCATAATCCGTACACCGTCATAACTGCACACCGTCATAACTGTACACCATAACTGCACACCGTCATAACTGCACACCGTCATAACTTTACACTCATAACTTTACAGTCATAACGTACACCGTCAACTGCACACCGTCATAACTGCACACCGTCATAACCGTACACTCCGTCAACTTTACACCGTCATAACTGGTACACCGTCATAACCGTACACCGTCATAACTGTACACCGTCATAACTGTACACCGTCATAACTGCACACCGTCATAACTACACTGTCATAACGTACACCGTCATAACTGTACACCGTCATAACTGTACACCGTCATAACTGTACACTCATAACTGTACACCGTCATAACCGTACACCGTCATAACTGCACACTCATAATGCACACCGTCATAACTTCTTTACACCGTCATAACTGCACACCGTCATAACTGCACACCGTCATAACCTCACACCGTCATAACTGCACACCGTCATAACTGTACACCGTCATAACTGTACACCGTCATAACTGTACACCGTCATACACCGTCATAACTGCACACCGTCATAACTGTACACCGTCATAACTGCACACGTCATAACTGTACACCGTCATAACTGCACACCGTCATAACTTCACACCGTCATAACCGTACACTCGTCATAAACTGTACACCGTCATAACTGTACACTCGTCATAACTTCACAGTCATAACTGTACACCGTCATACACCGTCATAACTGCACACCGTCATAACTGCACACCGTCATAACTGTACACCGTCATAACTGTACACCGTCATAACCGCACACCGTCATAACTTCACACCGTCACACACCGCACACCGTCATAACCGTACACCCGTCATAACCGTACACCATAACTGTACACCGTCACAACCGCACACCGTCATAACTGCACACTCATAACTGCACACCGTCATAACTTCACACCGTCATAACTGCACACCGCTCATAACTGCACACCGTCATAACCGTACACCGTCATAACTGCACACCGTCATAACCGTACACCGTCATAACTTCACACCGTCACAACTTTACACCGTCACAACTGCACACGTCATAACCGTACACCGTCATAATCACACCGTCATAACTGCACACCGTCATAACCGTACCGTCATAACCGTACCCGTCATAACTGCACACCGTCATAACCGCACACCGTCATAACTGTACACCGTCATAACCGCTACACCGTCATAACTGCACACCGTCAACTGCACACCGTCATAACTTTACACCGTCATAACCGTACACCGTCATAACTCTTTACACCGTCATAACTTTACACCGTCATAACTGTACACCGTCATAACTACACACCGTCATAACTATGACACCGTCATAACCGTACACCGTCATAACCACACCGTCAAACACACCGTCAAATTTTCCATTGTCATAACTGAACACCGTCATAACCTTACACTCTCATAACTTACACCGTCATAACCTTACACCGTCATAACTGTACACCGTCAAACTTTACACTCATAACTTTACACTCATAACCTACACCGTCATTACTTTTACACCGTCATACTTTACACCAATCATAACTTTTACACTCATAACTTTACACCGTCATAACTGCACACCGTCATAACTGTACACCGTCATAACTGCACACCGTCATAACTGTACACCGTCATAACTTTACACCGTCATAACTGCACACCGTCATAACTGCACGCCGTCATAACTTTACACCGTCATACTTTTACACTGTCATAACCTTTACACTCATAACTCTTTACACCGTCATAACTGCACTCGTCATAACTGCAGCCGTCATAACTCTTACACCGTCATACTTTACACCGTCATAACTTTACACTCATAACTTTACACCGTCATAACTGTACACCAACTGTACCTGTCATAACTGCACACCGTCATAACTGTACACCGTCATAACTTTACACCGTCACAACTTGTACACTGCTCATAACTGTACACCGTCATAACCAAGTATTCACCGTCATAACTCAGTACACCGTCACAACTGTACACCGTCATAACTGTACACTGTCATAACTGTACACCGTCATAACTGCACACCGTCATAACCGTACACCGTCATAACTGCACACTGTCATAACCGTACACCGTCATAACTTTACATTGTCATAATTGGTACACCGTCATGACTTTGTCATAACTTTACACCGTCATAACTGTACACCGTCATAACTATACACCGTCATAACTGCACACCGTCATAACTGCACACCGTCATAACTGTACCGTCATAATTCCTCATTGTCATAACTGTACACCGTCATAACTTTACACCGTCATAACTTTACACCGTCATAACTTTACACTGTCATAACTTTACACCGTCATAACTGCACACCGTCATAACCGTACACCGTCATAACTGCACACCGTCAACTGCACACCGTCATAACTCTTTACACCGTCATAACCTTACACCGTCATAACTGCACACCGTCATAACTGCACACCGTCATAACTGCACACCGTCATAACCGTACACCGTCATAACTTTACACCGTCATAACCTGTACACCGTCATAACTTTACTCCGCATCAACTCTTACACCGTCATAACCGTACACCGTCATAACGGTACACCGTCATAACTGTACACCGTCATAACTGCACACCGTCATAACCGCACACCGTCATAACTGCACACCGTCATAACTGTACACCGTCACAACTGTACACCGTCATAACCGTACACCGTCATAACTGCACACCGTCATAACACTGTACACCGTCATAACTGCACACCGTCATAACTGTACACCGTCATAATCAGTACACCGTCATAACCGTACACTCATAACTGCACACCGTCATAACTTCACACCGTCACACCGTACACTGGTCATCAAACCAAAACACCGTCATAACTGTACACCGTCATAACCTTCGCCCGCTAACTGTACACGCCATAACTGTACACCGTCATAACAACACCGTCAAACCGTACACCGTCATAACTGCACACCGTCATAACCGTACACCGTCATAACTGCACACCGTCATAACCGTACACCGTCATAACTGTACACCGCTCCATACCTGTACACCGTCATAATTTCTTCATTGTCATAACTGTACACCGTCATAACTTTACACCGTCATAACTTTACACCGTCATAACTTACACCGTCGTAACTGTACACCGTCATAACTGTACACCGTCAACTCACACCGTCATAAATTACACCGTCATAACTGTACACCATAACTGCACACCGTCATAACTGCACACCTCATAACTTCACACCGTCATAACCGCCAGTACACCGTCATAACTTTACACCGTCATAACTCACACCGTCATAACCGCACACACCGTCATAACCGCACACCGTCATAACCGTACACCGTCATAATTTTCCATGTCATAACCGTACACCGTCATAACTGTACACCGTCATAACTTCTTTACACCGTCATAACCGTACACCGTCATAACTTTGTCAACCGTCATAACCGTACACCGTCATAACTGCACACCGCCAAACTGCACACCGTCATAACCCGTACACCGTCATAACTGCACACCGTCATAACTGCACACCGTCATAACTGTACACCGTCAGCAACTGTACACCGTCATAACTGTACACCGTCAAACTGTACACCGTCATAACTGTACACCGTCATAACTGTACACCGTCATAATTTTCCACCGTCATAACTGCACACCGTCATAACCGTACACCGTCATAACTGCACACCGTCATAACGTACACTGTCATAATCCGCACACCGTCATAACCGTACACCGTCATAACTGCCACCGTCATAACTGTACACCGTCATAATTCTTCATTGTCATAACTCGTACACTGTCATAACTGCACACCGTCATAACCGTACACTCATAATTTCTTCCATTGTCATAACCGTACACCGTCACAACTGCACACCGTCATAACTGCACACCGTCATAACCGTACACCGTCATAACTTTACACCGTCATAACTTTACACTGTCATAACTGTACACTGTCATAACTGTACACTGTCATAACTGTACACTGTCATAACTGTACACTGTCATAACTGTACACTGTCATAACTTTACACTGTCATAACTGTACACTGCCTCAAATTCAATTTTTCTCTACTAATCCAAACACCTGCCAACCTTTCTTAATAAACTTCACCTGTATTCTTGACGTTACCCTTAAAGATACAGTTGTCACCTGTGCCCTTAATACAGTACCACACCTGTACCTGTATCCAGCACCCAGTGTATCCCAACCCAGGAGCCCAAAGCCAATTAGCATAGAGAAGCCAGGTCTTTGATGCAGCGACATGAGCGGCACTTGTAACCACGACCGAGTGTCCGCCTTCATTCACCAAGCCGAGTCTAGAAACGTATTGAGGTAGAAGTTTGCTACGGCATTTTGTTATTGACGTTTTATAGTGAATACCCCCTGTCAGACTACATACTGTACCTACATCCCCTGTCAGACTCACATACCGTACCCACATCCCCCCTGTCAGACTACCATACTGTACCCACATCCCCCTGTCAGACTACACTGTACCCACATCCCCCGTCAGACTATACCATGCCCCACTGTCAGACTACACACACTGCCCCTGTCAGACTACACACACCCACATCCCCCTGTCAGACTACACATACCACCCACATCACACCCCTGTCAGACACATACTGTACCCACACAGTCCCCACAGACCACATACTGCACCACATCTCCCCCTGCCAGACTACATACTGTAACCACATCCCCCCTGTCAGACTACATACTGCACACATGTCCCCTGCCAGACTACATACTGTACCCACATCTCCCTGTCAGACCACACATACCCACATCTACATCCCCATGTCAGACTACATACTGCACCCACATCTCCCCTGTCAGACCACATACTGCACCACATCTCCTGCCAGACTACACACTGCACCTACATGCCCCTGTCAGACCACATACTGTACCACATCTCGCCAGACTACACTGCATCCCCATACTTACCCACATGTCCCCTGCCAGACCACACTGCACCTACACATGTCCCCTGCCAGACTCACACACTGTACCCACATCTCCCCTGTCAGACCACATACTGCACCCACATCTCCCCCTGCCAGACTACATACTGTACCCACATCCCCCTGTCAGACTGCACTGTACCCACATCTCCTGTCAGACCACATACTGCACCCACATCTCCCCCGTCAGACTACATACTGTACCCATCCCCTGTCAGACCACATACTGTACCACATCTCCCCGTCAGACTACATACTGTACCCACATCCCGTCAGACCAAGAACAAACATCCCCCTGCCAGACCACATGACCCCACATCTCCCGCCAGACCACATACTGTACCCACATTCCCCCTGTCAGACCACATAATGCACCCACATGTCCCCCTGTCAGACCACAGACTGCCTCACATCTCCCCTGCCAGACTACATACTGCACCTACATCTCCCTGTCAGACTACATACTGTACCACATCCCCTGTCAGACCACATATACCACATCTCCCTGTCAGACTACATACTGCACCCACATCTCCCTGTCAGACTATATGTACCTACATCCCCCTGTCAGACCACATACTGTACCTACATCCCCCTGTCAGACTACATACTGCACTCACATCTTCCCTGCCAGACTACATACTGCACCTACATCTCCCTGCCAGACTTTCTACATCCCCTGCTGATCACACATACTGCACCCACATCCTGTCAGACTACATACACCCACATCTCCCCTGCCAGACTACATACTGCACATTCTCGTCAGACTACATACTGTACCTACATCCCCCTGTCAGACTACATACTGCACCTATCCCCCCATTACATTGCACCACATCCCCTGTCAGACCATACTGCACCCACACAGTCCCCCTGCCAGACTACATACTGCACATCATCCCCTGTCAGACTACATACTGTACCCATATTCCCCTGAATAACACACACATACCACATCCCCTGTCAGACTTCCACATCCTGACATGCACCCACATCCCTGTCAACACACATACTGTACCTCCACATCCCCCCTGTCAGCCCACATACCACCCACATCCCCACTACACTGTACCCACATGTCCCCTGCTCAGACTACTACAAAGGCGGTCCACATACCAAAATTCACCCTGTCAGACTACATCACTGATCTCCTGACTACAGAGGGCACATACTGCACCTCATCCTGCTCAGATTTACCTGTACCACATCCCTGTCAGACTACATACTGTACCTACATCCCCCTGTCAGACCACACACTGCAACCTACATCCCCCCCCACAG
Source organism: Homarus americanus (assembly GCF_018991925.1). NCBI lineage: Eukaryota > Metazoa > Arthropoda > Malacostraca > Decapoda > Nephropidae > Homarus > Homarus americanus. The sequence continues at coordinate 12,000 of NW_024727730.1, read as the reverse complement.
ACTACATACTCCACATCCCCCTGTCAGACTACATACTGCCCCACATATTCTGTCAGACACGGAGGGCACATACTGCACCACATCTCCCCTGCCATGCATACTGCACCCACATCCCCCCTCAGACCACATACTGCACCTACATCCTGTCAGACTACATACTGTACCACATTCCCCTGTCAGACTACGGAGGGCACATACTGTACCCACATTCCGTCAGACTACATACTTAAATCACATCCCCCCTGTCGACCACATACTGCATTCCTGTCAGACACGGAGGGCACATACTGTACATCTCCCGCCATAGTACATACTGCACCCACATCCCCCTGTCAGACTACATACTGTACCTACATCTCCCTGCTCAGACTACAGAGGGCACATACTGCACCCACATCCCCCCCTGTCAGACTACATACTGTACCTCCACATCCCCCTGTCAGACTACATACTGTACCCACATCTCCCTGTCAGACTACAGAGGGACACACTGCACCCACATCTCCCCGCCAAGCACATACTGCACCCACATCCCCTGTCAGACTACATACTGTACACCACATCCCCCTGTCAGACCACATACTGACCCACATCTCCCTGTCAGACTACGGAGGGCACACTCCACATCTCCCTGTCAGACTACGGAGGCACATACTGCACCTACATCCCCCTGTCAGACTACAGAGGGCACATACTGCACCTACATCCCCCCTGTCAGACTACATACTGTACCTACATCCCCCTGTCAGACTACTACTACTGCACCTACATCTCCCTGTCAGATTACGGAGGGCACATACTGTACCCACACTCTCCTGGCTCAGACTACTGGAGGCACATACTGCACTACATCCCCTGTCAGACTACAGAGGCACATACTGCACCCACATCCCCCGTCAGACTACATACTGTACCCACATCCTGTCAGACTACATACTGTACCCACATCTCCTGTCAGACTACGGCACAACTGTACTACATCTCCCCTGTCAGACTACGGAGGCACATACTGCACCCACATCTCCCTGTCAGACTACAGAGGGCACATACTGCACCCACATCCCCCCTGTCAGACCACATACTGTACCTACATCTCCCTGTCAGACCACGGAGGGCACATACTGCACCTACATCTCCTGTCAGACTACATACTGCACCCACATCTCTGTCAGACCACATACTGTACCTACATCCCCTGTCAGACTACATACTGCACCTTACATCTCCTGTCAGACTACATACTGTACCACATCCCCCTGTCAGACTACATACTGCACCCACATCTCCCCTGCTCAGAACACAGAGGGCACATACTGTACCTACATCTCCCTGCCATAGTACATACTGCAACTCCACATCCCCCTGTCAGACTCCACATACCTGCACCCACATCTCCTGTCAGACCACAGAGGGCACATACGCACCCACATCTCCTGTCAGACTACATACTGTACCCACATCCCCCTGTCAGACTACATACTGTACCTACATCTCCTGTCAGACTACGGAGGGCACATACTGCACCCACATCCCCCCTGCCAGACCACATACTGCACCTACATCTCCCTGTCAGACTACAGAGGGCACATACTGCACCATCCCCCCTGTCAGACCACATACTGTACCCACATCCCCCCTGTCAGACTACATACTGCACCCATCTCCCCTGTCAGACCACAGAGGGCATACTGCACCCACATCCCCCGTCAGACCACATACTGCACCCACATCCCCCTGTCAGACTACTACTGTACCTCACATCCCCCCTGTCAGACTACATACTGTACCTACATCTCCCCTGTCAGACTACGGAGGGGCACATACTGCACCTACATCTCCCTGCCATAGCACATACTGCACCCACATCTCCCCCTGTCAGACTCACGGAGGGCACATACTGCACCCACTTCTCCCCCCTGTCAGACTACACACTGCACCCACATCTCCCCTGTCAGACTCACGGAGGCACATACTGTACCCACATCTCCCCCGCCATAGCACATACTGCACCCACATCTCCTGTCAGATTACGGAGGCACACACTGTACCCACATCTCCCCCTGCCATAGTGCACATACTGCACCTACATCTCCCCTGTCAGACTACGGAGGGCCATACTGCACCTACTTCTCCCTGTCAGACCACTGTACCTCCACATCTCCCCTGTCAGATCACGGAGGGTACATACTGTACCCACATCTCCCGCCATAGTACATACTGCACCCACATCTCCCCGGTCAGACCTCACGGAGGGGCACATACTGTACCCCACATCTCCCCGCCATAGTACATACTGCACCTACATCTCCCCCACACTCCATACCCACACCCTCCCCCCACACCCATACCCACACCTCCCCACACACCCATACCCACACCTCCCCGCCATACCCATACCCACACCTCCCCCACACACCCACACCCACACCCCCCCGCCACACCCATCTACACCCCCCACACCCATACCCACACCCCCCTGCCACACTCCATACCCACACCTCCCCCCGCCACACTCCATACCCACACCTCCCACACCCATACCCACACCTCTGTCACTTCAATATACTCTCTCACACCCCTCCATGCACCTCCACACCCTCCATACACCTCCGTTGCCACCCTCCATACACCTCCGTTGCCACCCCTCCATACACCTCCTGCTGCCACCTCCATACACCTCCGTTCCACCCTCCATACACCTGCTGCCACCCTCCATACACCTCCTGCTGCCACCTCCATACACCTGTTGCCACCTCCATACACCTGCTGCCACCTCCATACACCTGTCACCTCCACACCTGCTGCCACCCCACACACCTGTTGCCACCCTCCATACACCTCCGTTGCCACCTCCATACACCTGTGCCACCCCTCCATACACCTCCTTGCCACCTCAATACACCTGTTGCCACCCTCAATACACCTCCTGCCACCCCACCACCTCCGTTGCCACCTCCACACCTCCGCCCCCTCCATACACCTCTGTTGCCACCCTCAATCACACCTCCGCTGCAACCCAATTCACCTCCTGCCTCCACACACCTGCTGCCACCTCACCACACCTCCGTTGCCACCTCAATTCACCTTTGCTGCCACCCACCCACCTGCTGCCTCCCCTCCATACACCTCCTGCCACCTCCATACACCTCTGCTGCCACCTCCATACACCTGCTGCCACCCTCAATACACCTCCGTTGCCTCCTCCATACACCCTCTGTTGCCACCCTCCATACACCCCTGCTGCCACCTCCCATACACCTCTGCCACCTCCATTCACCTCCGTTGCCACCTCAACACACCTGCTCCACCACACCTCCGTGCCACCCCAATACACCCCCTGCCACCTCATACACCTCCTTGCAACCCTCAATACACCTCTGCCACTCAATACACCTCCGTTGCCACCTCAATACACCTCCGTTGCCACCTCCACACTCTGTGCCACCTCCATACACCTCCGTTGCCACCTCCATACACACCTCCTGCACACCTCCATACACTCCGTTGCCACCCCCTCCATACACCTCCGTTGCCACCCTCCATACACCTCTGTTGCCACCCTCCATACACCTGTTGCCACCCTCCATACACCTCCGTTGCCACCCTCCATACACCTCCTGCTGCCACCCTCCATACACCTCCGCTGCCAACTCCCCACCCCACCTGCCACACCTCCACACACCTCCGTTGCCACCCCACACCTCCACACCCCCATCACACCTCCCTGCCACCCTCACACACCTCCTTGCCACCTCACACCTGTTGCAACCCTCCATACACCCCGTTGCCACCTCCATACACCTCCGTTGCACCTCACACACTCCCTACAACTCTATACACCTCCGTTGAACCCTCAATACACCTGTTGCCACCCTCAATACACACCTCCGCTGCCATCCTCAATACACCTCCCTGCCACCCTCACACACCTCCGCTACACCCCAATACACCTCCTGCTGCACCCCCTCAATACACCCCTCCCCTGCCACCCCCTCAATACACCTCCCTGCCACCCTCAATACACCTCCCCTGCCACCCTCCATACACCTGCTGCCACCTCAATACACCTGTTGCCACCCTCAATTCACCTCCGTTGCTCCCTCCACACCTCCGTTGCCACTCACACACTCTGTTGCCACCCCTCAATTCACCTGCTGCCTCCCTCCACACCTGCTGCCACCCTCCATACACCTCCGTTGCCACCTCCACACCTTCCTCCACCCCCACACACCTCCCTGCCACCCTCAATACACCCCCTTGCCACCCCATACACCTCCGTTGCCACACCTCCATACACCTCCGCTGCCACCCCACACACCTCCCTGCCACCCCTCAATACACCTCCCTGCCACCCTCTACACCTCCGTTGCCACCCTCCATACACCTCCGTTGCCACCACACCTCTGCCACCTCCATACCACCTGCTGCCACCCTCAATACACCTGCTGCCACCCTCACACCTCCTGCCACCCCTCAATACACTCTCCTGCCACCTCAATACACCTGTTGCCACCCTCAATACACCTCCGTTGCCACCCTCAACACACCTCCCCTGCCACCCTCATCACATCTCCTGCCAACCCTCACGCACCTCCTGCCACCCTCAATGCACTCCGCTGCCACCCCACACCTCTGCCACACCTCAATACACCTCCGTTGCCACCTCAATACACTGCCACACCCCCACACACCTCCACCTCAATACACCTCCCTGTTGCCACCTCACACCTCTCCTAAGCAACCTCACACCTCCTGCCACCTTCATTCCCTGCCACCCTCAATACACCTGTTGCCACCCCCATATCCTGCTGCCACCCTCAATACATTTCCCCTGCCACCTCCACACCTCCTGCTGCCACCTCCATACACCCCCGTTGCCACCCTCAACACTTCCGCTGCCACCCTCAACACACCTGTTGCCACCTCAATACACCTCCGTTGCCACCTCAAATACACCTCCGTTGCCACCCTAATACACCTCCGTTGCCACCCTCAATACACCTCTGCCACCCTCAATACACTCCGTTGCCACCCCTCAATACACCTCCCCTGCCACCTCAATACACTCCGTTGCCACCTCACACCTCCGTTGCCACCAATACACCTCTGCTTGCCACCTTCCATACATCTCCCATGGCACCCCGTGATGCCTCGTGACATATGACCTTCACTCTTATCTCCACGGCTGTCGTAATTAGGAACTCAGCGCGCGCGTGTGTGTGTGTGTGTGTGTGTGTGTGTGTGTGTGTGTGTGTGTGTGTGTGTGTGTGTGTGTGTGATACTATTAGTGCATTATTGACGTACCAGTTTTAACACCAAGAGACAGCTCCTCCCCTGCCACACGCCTACATGGGTCTTCCTCTAAGGGTACTCACTCCACCACTACACGTCGACTCCTACGCTTGACAGTGACATTTTTTTTTTCACCCGATATATAATTAATTACAGGATTTACTTTAATAAAAATTGTCGGGTCTGTAGTTTAGTTTCTCTGTTGATGTTTTTTGTACAAAAAACCACAAAACCGAATGGGGTTTTATTTATAATTTTGTGGTGGGTGGATTTTGTTGTGATTTTGTCTTGTTACACACACCAGATGTTAAATCTCAAGGGTTTGTTTACACAGAGGCTTTGAGTTTATGCCCGTGTACCGATACATTACAGTTGGTACTTGATATTGGTACCTTAAGACCTATACCTTCCATTGTAACAGTTTTATCATCGGTCGTTATGGTACCTTTTAACTCCTACGTACATTGTAACAGTATACTCGATACACAGTGAGATGAACATAGAGGAAATAATGTTATATGACTCGTGGTGGATGATGATGAGCTGTGGTCTGGTGTTCAGTCCTTCATGAGGCTGATGAATATTTGATGGCGTCAGGGAGTTTGGCAGCTGTGGTCTCTGGTCTGTTATTCAGTCTGGACCTGTGCCGTGTGTTGGTCTGTCAGTCTGGATCTGTGCCGTGTGTTGGTCTGTCAGTCTGGACCTGTGCCGTGTGTTGGTCTGTCAGTCTAGACCTGTGCCGTGTGTTGGTCTGTCAGTCTAGACCCTGCCGTGTGTTGGTCTGTCAGTCTAGACCTGTGCCGTGTGTTGGTCTGTCAGTCTAGACCTGTGCCGTGTGTTGGTCTGTCAGTCTGGACCTGTGCCGTGTGTTGGTCTGTCAGTCTGGATCTGTGCCGTGTTGGTCTGTCAGTCTGGACCTGTGCCGTGTGTTGGTCTGTCAGTCTAGACCTGCACGTGTGTTGGTCCGTCAGTCTGGTTTGACATGGGAAACGTCATGCCATGTTTTTGTGGCATCGATGTTGACAGATGAATGTGTAAGTGTACACTCATGCACATATACAAACATACATACCTGACAAACTAAAACTTACGTAGTCTCTTCTATAGCTGGACAAGGAGATATAAAATTTAACACGTTTTGAACATATTCATTATTTAGTGTCAGTTTGTGTCAAAAGTGCCATCCTATGTTTCAAGTGCTGTTAAGAGGTCAGGTCAGGGGTCAGGTGTTAATATCTCATTGTTTTGGGATCTTTTGTGTGAATTGTACCTTTCAAGGTCATTTCAGGTCAACGTTGGCATGACACTAGACTTTTGAACACACACACACACACGCACGCACACACACACAATAGAGAGAGACAGAATCTCATTATTTGCCCAATGAGATATCTGTCATCTTACAAAAATATTCTAAATGCTAAAAATAATTGTCATCAAATTTGCAACACTTTTATTACTATCATCACAAGCGCATTAAAAAAAGTAAATGTTATAACTATTTTATACATATACGAAGCCTATCAGTTATATGAATGTGGATCTGGTAGGCCTGAGTGTTGGTAGGTAGTGCCATTAGAGGGGTAGTGGTGGTAGGTAGTAGCATTAGAGAGGGGTAGTGGTGACAGCCCTGATACAACCAGCAGTATCTGGCAACAGTACCTTAGGTGGTATTACAGTATTGCCACCCAGCATTTGATGTTCAAAGATTCATACAAAGAATTTTTCTTCGGACGTAAATGAAAGCGCGTATTTAACTGTATGAGATAAAACACAAAAATAAAGTCTATTATGAAATTCGTATTATAGTAGCAACGTTCACCTGGTCTCCGCTTGTGGACAATATTAACTCTCAGAATACTCGTAAATCCAGACTGCTTTCCGCCCCAACTCCACGGTGTTTTAAAAGATTATCAGACTTATTTGGGGTAAACTATTTCATTTGTTACAAGAGCGTGAGAATTTTTTGTCTTTCTGAATTTATTTGTTTTTCTGCTGGAGAATTGAGTGTGAAACTAAACGAAGAAGAGTGTTTTAGTTTTCAGATACAAAACAAACGAAAAAATAATATTGTTTTCGATATATAAATATGAAGGACACATGGAAATATACTTTAACATCTTTGCTTGTGCTCTCTTGGGTTAAATCGACGTACTGCTTATAATTGTTTGTGTACCTGTAGTGCCTATGTACACATGTATACCAATATGAACTTGTATGACGAATTTACTGAATAAATGTTCAACTCAAACCTGGAACAGATGAAGGGTCTTTTTAATATACAAACACAAAAATAAAAGCGGTGAAGGTTGACTCTGCTGCCAGCTGGGATGTGTTTCATAGTTGTCACCAGCGGGGGGGAGGGGAGAGGAGAGGAGGGTCCGTCCTATTGAAACCGTAGTGTAAATTTCCTTTTTTCTGAGGGTACCTAGGTCGTTTTCTTTGTCCTGCCGCCCCCTCCCGCTGCCCCCCTCTAAAACAAATCCTCTTCAAAAGCTAGTCCATATTGTACGTCTTTCTTTGTGGAAATAAAGAATATTTTAATAATCCGAGGACTTAGATATTTTTACAGTGATGTTTATGGAGCTTCGTATAAGGACAGAGTCGAGGGAACAAACTTATCTGTTGTTTGGCGAAATTGTTAATGAACACCGCTTCGAACGACACATTTGGTCTCATTGGACGACACAACAGCCTCTTATAAGCTGATTGGATGAAGCTTACAAGTGCTCCCTCAGATACCCCAAAATTATGACCAAGATTTTTCCAGCTGTACTTAATACCAACTAAATGCTAAAAATAATTGTCATCAAAGTTGCAACACCCTTATTACTATCATCACAAGCGCATTAAAAAAAAGTAAATGTTATAACTATTTCATACATATACGAAGCCTATCAGTTATATGAATGTGGAGCTGGTAGGCCTGGAGTGGTAGTGGCATCAGAGAGGGGTTAGTGGTGGCAGATAGTAGCATCAGAGAGGGGGTAGGTAGTGGCATCAGAGAGGGGGTAGTGGTGGCAGATAGTAGCATCAGAGAGGGGTAGGTGGTAGGTGGCATCAGAGGGGTAGTGGTGGCAGTGGCATCAGAGAGGGTAGTGGTGGCATCAGAGAGGGGGTAGGGTGGCAGATAGTAACATCAGAGAGGGGTAGTGGTGGCAGTAGTGGGCATCAGAGATGGGGTAGTGGTGGGTGTAGTACTGCAAAGGGGGTAGTGGTGGCAGTAGGCATCAGAGAGGGTAGTGGTGGCAGGTGAGTGGCATCAGAGAGGGGTAGTGGTGGCAGATAGTAGCATCAGAGAGGGGGTAGTGGTGGCAGGTAGTAACATCAGAGAGGGGTAGTGGTGGCAGGCATCAGAGATGGGGGTGGTGGCAGGTAGTGGCATCAGAGAGGGGTAGGGTGGCAGGTGGCATCAGAGAGGGGTAGTGGTGGCAGGTAGTGGCATCAGAGAGGGGGTAGTGGTGGCAGATAGTAGCATCAGAGGGGTAGTGATGGCAGTAACATCAGAGAGGGGTAGTGGTGGCAGGTAGTGGCATCAGAGATGGGGTAGTGGTGGCAAGTAGTGGCATCAGAAAGGGGTAGTGGTGGCAGGTAGTGGCATCAGAGAGGGGTAGTGGTGGGCAGGTAGTGGCATCAGAGAGGGGGGTAGTGGTGGCAGATAGTAGCATCAGAGAGGGGTAGTGGTGGCAGGTAGTACATCAGAGAGGGGGCAGTGGTGGCAGGTAGTGGCATCAGAGATGGGGTAGTGGTGGCAGGTAGTGGCATCAGAAAGGGGTAGTGGTGGCAGGTGCATCAGAAAGGGGATAGTGGTGGCAGGTAGTACTGAGAGAGGGTAGGTGGCAGGCATCAGAGAGGGGTAGTGGTGGCAGTGGCATCAGAGAGGGGTAGTGGTGGCAGGCATCAAAGAGGGGTAGTGGTTGCAGATAGTAGCATCAGAGAGGGATAGTGGTGGCAGGTAGTGGCATCAAAGAGGGGGTAGTGGTGGCAGATAGTAGCATCACAGAGGGTAGTGGTGGCAGGTAGTGGCATCAAAGAGGGTAGTGGTTGCAGATAGGCATCAGAGAGGGGGTAGGTGGCAGGTAGTGGCATCAAAAGAGGGTAGTGGTGGCAGATAGCATCAGAGAGGGGTAGGTGGCAGGTAGTGGCATCAAAGAGGGGTAGTGGTGGCAGATAGTAGCATCAGAGAGGGGGGGTGAGGGTGGCAGGTAGTGGCATCAGAGAGGTAGTGGTGGCAGATAGAGCATCAGAGGGGGTAGTGGTGGCAGGTAGTGGCATCAAAGAGGGGTAGTGGTTGCAGATAGTAGCATCAGAGAGGGGTAGGTGGCAGGTAGTGGCATCAGAGAGGGGTGGTGCAGATAGTAGCATCAGAGAGGGGTAGGTGGCAGATAGTAGCATCAGAGAGGGGGTAGTGGCAGGTAGTATCAGAGAGGGGTAGTGGTGACAGGTAGTAGCATCAGAGAGGGGTAGGTGGCAGGTAGTGGCATCAGAGGGGTGGGTAGTGGTTGCAGATAGTAGCATCAGAGAGGGGTAGTGGTGGCAGGTGGTGGCATCAAAGAGGGGTAGTGGTTGCAGATAGTAGCACCAGAGAGGTAGTGGTGGCAGGTAGTGGCATCAGAGAGGGGGTAGTGGTGGCAGATAGTAGCATCAGAGAGGGGTAGTGGTGGAGATAGTAGCATCAGAGAGGGGGTGGTGGCAGGTAGTGGCATCAGAGAGGGGTAGTGGTGACAGGTAGTGGCATCAGAGAGGGGGTAGTGGTGGCAGGTAGTAGCATCAGAGAGGGGGTAGTGGTGCAGGTAGTGGCATCAGAGAGGGGTAGTGGTGGCAGGTAGTAGCATCAGAGAGGGGTAGTGGTGGCAGTATGGGAGGGGTAGTGGTGGCAGGTAGCATCAGAGAGGGGTAGTGGTGGCAGGTAGTGGCATCAGAGAGGGGTAGTGGTGGGCAGTGAGTAGCATCAGAGAGGGGTAGTGGTGGCAGGTAGTGGCATCAGAGAGGGGTAGTGGTGGCAGTGGCATCAGAGAGGAGGTAGGTGGCAGAATAGTAGCATCAGAGAGGGGGTAGTGGTGGCAGGTAGTAGCATCAGAGAGGGGGTAGTGGTGGCAGGTAGTGGCATCGAGAGGGGGTAGTGGTAGGTAGTAGCATCAGAGAGGGGTAGTGGTGGCAGGTAGTAGCATCAGAGAGGGGGTAGTGGTGGCAGATAGTAGCATCAGAGAGGGGTAGTGGTGGCAGATAGTAGCATCAGAGAGGGGGTAGTGGTGGCAGGTAGTAGCATCAGAGAGGGGGTAGTGGTGGCAGGTAGCATCAGAGGGGGTAGTGGTGGCAGAGTAGCATCAGAGGGGTAGGTAGGCAGGTAGTAGCATCAGAGGGGGTAGTGGTGGCAGGTAGTAGCATCAGAGAGGGGGTAGTGGTGGCAGATAGTAGCATCAGAGAGGGGGTAGTGGTGGCAGGTAGTAGCATCAGAGAGGGGTAGTGGTGACAGGGTAGCATCAGAGAGGGGTGGTGGTGGGTGGTCCTCACAGCATGCCGCCGGGCCAGAACACAAAGCCGTTCCTTCTGTGCATTGACGAATGAAAACAAATTTTACGGTACTACTGTAATGGAATATGTGAGCTCTACCGGTCTGTTTGTTTATTGTTTACTGGTTAGCTGGAGTTTGTTTATTGTTTACTGGTTAGCTAGTTTTTTGTTTTTTGGTTAGCTGGAGTTTGTTGTTTATGGGTTAGCTGAGTTTGTTTATTGTTTACTGGTTAGCTGGAGTTTGTTTATTGTTTACTGGTTAGCTGGAGTTTGTTTATTGTTTACTGGTTAGCTGATTTTTTATTTAACTTATTCGTTATAAAAAAGGTCGTTTCACGTACTTTCTCAATATGTATAATATCCTTTTTTGTGGCTCGATTATATTAATTATTATTGATAATGGCGGTGCATAATTATGCACAGTATTTAAGTTATATTTTTCCTATAGTTCTACGTTTTGAAACTGATGTTTATCACAAAATTATTAGTGTTTTGTAAAAGTTTAATTAATTTGGAAGTATTTTTGTTTTATTTGTATTTGTTATATGAACCGTGTACCTTGATTGTCTTTTGTTTTGTAGTTGTTATAGTTAACATAAAGTTTGCCAATGTGTGAACAAAATATGCGATGACGTAAGTACCGAGTGCCGAGTGTTCTCTTAAAAAATTCTTATTTTATAACAGATTTAAACAAAGTTTGAAGGTGCGTTTTGTGCCAGGTGTCAGGATGTAAAGATAAAAGAGCAGCGCGCGTGTATATATTCAACGTTGTAATGGCAGCTGCTGTCATCCGTCCGAGGTGAGTGATGGCGGCGCGCGACAGTTCCAACACAATATTGGTTCCATATCTACTCCACCATTCTTTATTATTATTATTATTATTATTATTATTATTATTATTATTATTATTATTTAAGAATCCCAACGCGTACAGTAGCTACATAGTTTTAAATTCCCGTGTGTGAACGATGATTCGTGTCTTAGAAACTTTTTTTAAGTCTACGACAGTATTTCAGGTCTAGTTACTAGTACCCAGCCTACTCACAGTTGGGCATGCAGGAGGCCGAGAGGATAGAGATAGTTTATCCTCTCTCTCTCTCTCATTATCTTTCTATCTGGTTAATTTCTCACAGCCAGAGCCAGCAAAAGAGACTGGAGATAGAAGCAATACGTAACCGAACGAAGTACAATGAT
>NW_024727729.1:0-10308 GCF_018991925.1 Homarus americanus | reverse complement strand
CTTTGTTATTCTCGATAAGGGGGACTTTGATATACTCGATCAGGGGACTTTGTTATACCCGATCAGGGGACTTTGTTGTACTCGATCAGGGGACTTTGTTATACTCGACCAGGAGAGTTTGTTATACTTGACCAGGGGACTTTGTTATACTCGATCAGGGGCCTTTGTTAAACTTCATCAGGGGCCTTTGTTATACTCGATCAGGGGACTTTGTTATACTCGATCCGGGGAGTTTGTTATACTCGATGAGGGGCCTTTGTTATACTCGATCAGGGGCCTTTCTTGTCCTCGATCAGGGGACTTTGTTATACTCGACCAGGTTCTTTGTTATACTCGACCAGGGGACTTTGTTATACTCGATGAGGGCCTTTGTTAAACTCGATGAGGGGCCTTTGTTATACTCGACGAGGGGACTTTGTTATACTCGATGAGGGGCCTTTGTTAAACTCGATCAGGGGCCTTTGTTATACTCGATCAGGAACTTTGTTATACTCGATCAGGGGCCTTTGTTATAATCGTTCAGGAGACTTTGTATACTCGATCATGGGCCTTTCTTATCTCGATAAGGGGACTTTGTTATACTCTACCAGGGTTCTTTGTTATACTCGACCAGGGATCTTTGTTATACTCGATGAGGGCCTTTGTTAAACTCGATGAGGGGCCTTTGTTATACTCGACCAGGTGACTTTGTTATACTCGATGAGGGGCCTTTGTTAAACTCGATCAGGGGCCTTTGTTATACTCGATCAGGAACTTTGTTATACTCGATCAGGGGCCTTTGTTATAATCGTTCAGGGGACTTTGTTATACTCGATCAGGGGACTTTGTTATACTCGATCAGGGCACTTTGTTATACTCGACCAGGGGAGTTTGTTATACTCGACCAGAGGAATTTGTTATCCTCGATCATGGGCCTTTGTTAAACTCGATCAGGGGCCTTTGTTATACTCGATCAGGGGACTTTGTTATACTCGCTCAGGGGAATTTGTTATACTCGATCAGGGGGCTTTGTTATACTCGATTAGGGAACTTTGTTATACTCGATTAGGGGACTTTGTTATACCCGATCAGCGGACTTTGTTATACTCGATCAGGGGCCTTTGTTATACCCGATCAGGGGACTTTGCTATACTCGATCAGGGGACATTGTTATACTCTATGAGTGGGCTTTGTTATACTCGATCAGGGAAGTTTGCTATACTCGGTGAGGGGACTTTGTTATACTCGATCAGGGGACTTTGTTATACTCGTTCAGGGGACTTTGTTATACTTGATCAGGGGCCTTTGTTATAATCGTTCAAGGGACTTTGTTATACTCAATCAGGGGATTTTGTTATACTCGACCAGAGGACTTTGTTATACTCGATGAGGGGCCTTTGTTAAACTCGATGAGGGGCCTCTGTTATACTCGACCAGGGGACTTTGTTAAACTCGATCAGGGGCCTTTGTTAAACTCTATCAGGGGACTTTGTTATACTCGATCCGGGGGCTTTGTTATACTCGATAAGGGAGCTTTGTTATACTCGATCAGGGGCCATTGTTATAATCGTTCAGGGGACTTTGTTATACTCGATCAGGGGACTTTGTTATACTCGATCAGGGGACTTTGTTATATTCGACCAGGAGAGTTTGTTATACTCGACCATGAGACTTTGTTATACTCGATTAGGGGCCTTTGTTAAATTTGATGAGGGGCCTTTGTTATATTCGATCAGGGGAGTTTGTTATACTCGATCATGGGACTTTGTTATACTCGATCAGCGGACCATGTTTTTCTCGATCACGGGACTTTGTTATACTCGATGAGGGGCCTTTGTTATACTCGATCAGGGGCCTTTGTTATACTCGATCAGGGGACTTTGTTATACTCGACCAGGGTTCTCTGTTATACTTTCGGTAAGGAGTTGTTATACTCGTCCAGGGGACTTTGTTATACTCGATGGGGACTTTGTTATACTCGATCAGGGGTCTTTGTTATACTCGATCAGGGGACTTTGTTATACTCGATGAGGGGACTTTGTTATACTCGATCAGGGGGCCTTGTTATACTCGATCAGGGAACTTTGTTATAATCGATCAGGGGCCTTTGTTATAATCGTTCAGGGGACTTTGTTATACTCGACCAGGGGAGTTTGTTATATTCGACCAGGGGACTTTGTTATACTCGATCCAGGGCCTTTGTTAAACTCGAAGAGGGAACTTTGTTATACTCGATCAGGGGCCTTTGTTATAATCGTTCGGGGACTTTGTTATACTCGATCAAGGGGACTTTGATATTCTCGATCAGAGGCCTTTATTTATCGATCAGGGGACTTCATTTATACTCGTTCAGGGGACTTTGTTATACTCGATCAAGGACTTTGTTATCCTCGATCAGGGGACTTTGTTATACTCGATGAGGGGGCTTTGTTATACTCGATCAGGGGACTTTGTTATGCTCGATGAGGGGACTTTGTTATACTCGATTAGGGGCCATTTTTATACTCGATCAGGGGACTTTGTTATACTCGATCAGGGGACTTTGTTATACTCGACCAGGGGAGTTTGTTATACTCGATCAGGAGACTTTGTTATACTCGATCAGGGGTATTTGTTATACTCGTTCAGGGGACTTTATTTATATTCGATGAGGATTTTTGTTATTCTCGATCCTTAGGCCTTTGTTATACTCGATCAGGGACTTTGTTGTTATACTCGACCAGGGGACTTTGTTATACTCGATCAGGGGACTTTGTTATATACTCGATCAGGGGCCTTTGATGCCATCGATCAGGGACCTTTGTTATACTCGATCAGGGGACTTTGTTATACTCGATCAGGGGCCTTTGTTAAACTCGATTAGGGGCCTTTGTTATACTCGATCAGGAAACTTTGTTATGCTCGATCAGGGGTCTTTGTTATACTGGTACAGGGGGCTTTGTTATACTCGATTAGGGAACTTTGTTATACTCAATTAGGGGACTTTGTTATACTCGTTCAGCGGACTTTGTTATACTCGATCAGGGTCCTTTGTTATACCCGATCAGGGGACTTTGCTATACTCGATCAGGGAACTTTGTTATATTCGGTGAGGGGACTTTGTTATTCTCGATCAGGGGACTTTGTTATACTTGTTCAGGGGACTTTGATATATTTGATCTGGGGACTTTGTTATACTCGATGAGGGGGGTTTGTTATACACGATCAGGGGGCTTTGTTATTCTTAATCAGAGGCCTTTGTTATAATCGTTCAAGGGACTTTGTTATACTCAATCAGGGGACTTTGATATAATCGATCAGGGGACTTTGTTATACTCGACCAGGGGAGTTTGTTATACCTGACCAGGGGACGTTGTTATACTCGATCAAGGGCCTTTGTTAAACTCGATCAGGGTCCTTTGTTATACTCGATCAGGGTACTTTGTTATACTAGATGAGGGGACTTTGTTATACTCAATCAGGGGACTTTGTTATACTCGATCAGGGGTCTTTGTTATACTCGATCAGCGGACTTTGTTATTCTCGATCAGGGGACTTTGTTATACTCGTTCAGGGGACTTTGTAATACTTGATCAGGGGACTTTGTTATAATCGATCAGGGGAACTTTGTTATACTCGACCAGGGGAGTTTGTTATACTCGACCAGGGGACTTTGTTATACTCGATCAAGGGCCTTTGTTAAACTCGATCAGGGTCGCTGTTGCTCTCGATCAGGGACTTTGTTATACTCGATCAGGGGACTTTGTTATACCCGATCAGGGGACTTTGTTATAATCGACCGGGGGAGTTTGTTATACTCAACCAGGGTTCTTTGTTATACTTGATCAGCGGACTTTGTTATACTCGATCAGGAGACTTTGTTATACTCGATCAGGGGCCTTTGTTATACTCGATCAGGGGCCTTTGTTATACTCGATCAGGGGACTTTGTTATACTCAACCAGGGTTCTTTGTTATACTTGACCAGGGGAGTTTGTTATACTCGACCAGGGGACTTTGTTATACTCGATGACGGGCATTTGTTAAACTCTATGAGGGACCTTTGTTATACTCGACCAGGGGACGTTGTTACTCTCGATCAGGGGCCTTTGTTAAACTCGATCAGGGGTCATAGTTATACTCGATCAGGGGACTTTGTTATACTCTATCAGGGGACTTTGTTATACTCGACCAGGTGAGTTTGTTATACTCGACCAGGGGACTTTGTTATATCCAATGAGGGGCCTTTGTTAAGCTCGATGAGGGGCCTTTGTTATACTCGACCAGGGGACTTTGTTATACTCGATCAGGGGCCTTTGTTAAACTCGATGAGGGGCCTTTGTTATACTCGATCAGGGGACTTTGTTATACTCGATCAGGGGACTTTGTTACACTCGATCAGGGACGTTGTTATACTCGATCAGGGGCCTTTGGTATACTCGATCAGGGGCCTTTGTTATACTCCATCTGGGGACTTTGTTATACTCGACCAGGGTTCTTTGTTATACCCGATGAGGGGACATTGCTATACTCGATCAGGGGACATTGTTATACTCTATGAGGGGGCTTTGTTAAAGCTGATGAGGGGCCTTTGTTATACTCGACCAGGGGACTTTGTTATACTCGATGAGGGCCTTTGTGCAACTCGATCAAGGGGCCTTTGTTATACTCGATCATGGGACTTTGTTATACTCGATGAGGGCCTTTGTTATACTCGATGAGGGACTTTGTTCTACTCGATCATAGAATTTGTTATACTCGATCATGGGACTTTGTTATATACTTTCGATGAGGGCCATTGTTATACTCGATCAGGGGCCTTTGTTATACCCGATCAGGGACTTTGTTATACTCGATCAGGGGACTTTGTTATACTCTATGAGGGGCTTTGTTATACTCGGTCAGAACTTTGTTATACTCATTGAGGGACTTTGTTATACTCGATCAGGGGACTTTGTTATATTCGATCAAGAACTTTGTTATACTCGATCAGGGAACTTTGTTATCCTCGTTCAGGGGCCTTTGTTATACTCGACCAGGGTACTTTGTTATACTCGATCAGGGGCCTTTGTTATACTTGATCAGGGTGATTTGTTATACTCGATCAACGGACTTTGTTATACTCGATCAGGGGAATTTGTTATACTCGATCAGGGGACTTGTTATACTCGATCAGGGGGCTTTGTTATACTCGATCAGGGAACTTTGTTATACTCGATCAGTGGCCTTTGTTATAATCGTTCAGTGAACTTTGTTATACTCAATCAGGGGACTTTGTTATACTCGATCATGGGACTTTGTTATACCCGATGAGGGACTTTGTAATACACGATCAGGGGACTTTGTTATACTCGATCCAGGAAACTTTGTTATACTCGATCAGGGCCTTTGTTATAATCGTTCAGGGACTTTGTTATACGATCAGGGACTGTTATACTCGAACAGGGACTTTGTTATCACCGATCAGGGACTTTGTTATATTCGATGAGGGGACTTTATTTATTCTCGATCATGGGACTTTGTTATACTCGATCTGGGGCCTTTGTTATACTTGATCAGGGGGCTTTGTTATACTCGAACAGGGGTTTGTTATTCTCGATAAGGGACTGTAACTACTCGATTAGGGGCTTGTTATACTCTTTCCGACCAGGGACTTTGTTATACTCGATCAGGGGCTTTGTTATACTTGATGAGAGGGCTTTGTTATACTCGATCAGGGGACTTTGTTATTCTCGATAAGGGGGACTTTGTTATACTCGATCAGGGGCTTTGTTATACTCATTCAGGGGACTTTGTTATACTGGAACAGGGGAATTTGTTAAACTCGATCAAAGGCCTTTGTTATTCTCGATGAGGGGCCTTTGTTAAACTCGATGAGGCAACTTCGTTCTACTCATTCAGGGGACTTTGTTATACTTGAACAGGGGACTTTGTTATATTCAATGAGAGTGCTTTGTTATACTCGATCAGGGGGCTTTGTTATACTTGATGAGGGGACTTTGTTATAATCGTTCAGGGGACTTTGTTATACTCGATCAGGGGACTTTGTTATACTCGACCAGGGGAGTTTGTTATACTCGACCAGAGGACTTTGTTATACTCGATGAGGGGCCTCTGTTCTACTCGATCAGGGGAATTTGTTATAATCGATCACGGGACTTTGTTATATTCGATGAGAGGACTTTGTTATACTCGATCATTGGACTTTGTTATACTCGATGAGGGGCCTTTGTTATACTCGATTAGGGGCCTTTCATATACCCGATCAGGGGACTTTGCTATAATCGATCAGGGGACTTTGTTATACTCGTTCAAGGGACTTTGTTATACTTGATCAGGGAACTTTGTTTTACTCGATGAGGGGGCTTTGTTATACTTGATTAGGGGGCTTTGTTATACTTGATCAGGGGCCTTTGTTATAATCGTTTAGATGACTTTGTTATACTCGATCAGGGGACTTTGTTATACTCGATCAGGGGAGTTTTTTATACTCGACCAAGGGACTTTGTTATACTCGATCAGGGGCCTTTTTTAAACTCGATCAGGGGCCTTTGTTATACTCGATCAGGGGACTTTGTTATACTCGATCAGGGGACTTTGTTATACTCGAAGAGGCGTCTTTGTTATACTCGATTAGGGAACTTTGTTATACTCGATCAAGGGGCTTTGTTATACTTGACCAGGCGACTTTGTTATACTCGATGAGGGACTTTGTTCTACTCGATCACGGGAATTTGTTATACTCGATCAGGAGACTTCGTTATATTCGATGAGGGGACTTTGTTATACTCGGTCATGGGACTTTGTTATACTCGATGAGGGGCCTTTGTTATACTCGATCAGGGGCCTTTGTTATACCCGATCAGGGGACTTTGTTATACTCGATCAGGGGACTTTGTTATACTCTATGAGGGGGCTATGTTATACTCGATTAGGGAACTTTGTTATACTCGGTGAGGGGACTTTGTTATACTCGATCGGGGACTTTGTTTTACTCGATCAGGGGTTTTTGTTATACTCGATGAGGGGACTTTGTTCTACTCTATTAGGGGCTTTGTTATACTCGTTCAGGGGACTTTGTTATACTCAATCAGAGGAATTTGTTATTCTGGAACAGGGGCCTTTGTTAAACTCGATCAAAGGGCTTTATTATTCTCGATGAGGGGCCTTTGTTAAACTCGATGAGGGAACTTTGTTCTACTCGTTCAGGGGACTTTGTTATGCTTGATCAGGGGACTTTGTTATACTCTTTCAGGGGCCTTTGTTATACTCGATCAGGGGACTTTGTTATACTCGATCAGGGGTCTTTGTTATACTCGATCAGGGATCTTTGTTATACTCGATCAGGGGACTTTGTTATATACTCGATCAGTGGCCTTTGTTATACCTCGATCAAGGGACTTTGTTATACTCGATCAGGGTCTTTGTTATACCTGATTAGGAACTTTGTTATACTCGGTCAGGACTTTGTTTATACTCGATCAGGACTTTGTTATACTCGATCAGGGGACTTTGTTAAACTCGATCAGGGGCCTTTGTTATTCTCGATCATACTCGATCAGGGGACTTTGTTATACTCGATCATGGACTTTTTATACTCGATCTGGGGGCTTTTGTTTACTGATATCAGGGGCCTGTTATAATCGTTCAGGGGACTTTGTTATACTCGATCATGGGACTTTGTTATACTCGATCAGGGGACTTTGTTATACTCGATGAGGGACTTTGTTCTACTCGATCATGGGAATTTGTTATACTCGATCATGGGACTTTGTTATACTCGATGAGGGGCCATTGTTATACTCGATCAGGGGCCTTTGTTATACCCGATCAGGGGACTTTGTTATACTCGATCAGGGGACTTTGTTATACTCTATGAGGGGGCTTTGTTATACTCGGTCAGGGAACTTTGTTATACTCGGTGAGGGGACTTTGTTATACTCGATCAGGGGACTTTGTTATATTCGATCAGGGGGCTTTGTTATACTCGATCAGGGAACTTTGTTATCCTCGTTCAGGGGCCTTTGTTATACTAGACCAGGGTACTTTGTTATACTCGATCAGGGGCCTTTGTTATACTTGATCAGGGTGATTTGTTATACTCGATCAACGGACATTGTTATACTCGATCAGGGGAATTTGTTATACGCGATCAGGGGACTTTGTTATACTCGATCAGGGGGCTTTGTTATACTCGATCAGGGAACTTTGTTATACTCGATCAGTGGCCTTTGTTATAATCGTTCAGTGAACTTTGTTATACTCAATCAGGGGACTTTGTTATACTCGATCAGGAGAGTTTTTTATTCTCGACCAGGGGACTTTGCTATACTCGATCAGGGGCCTTTGTTAAACTCGATCAGGGGTTTTTGTTATACTCGATTGGGGAACTTTGTTATACTCGATCAGGGGACTTTGTTATTCTCGATGAGGGGACTTTGTTATGCTCAATCAGGGGACTTTGTTATACTCGATCAGGGGACTTTGTTATACTCGATCAGGGGACTTTGTTATACTCGATCAGGTGACTTCGTTATATTCTATGAGGGGACTTTGTTATTCTCGATCATGGGACTTTGTTATACTCGATGAGGGGACTTTGTAATACACGATCAGGGGACTTTGTTATACTCAATCAGGAAACTTTGTTATACTCGATCAGGGGCCTTTGTTATAATCGTTCAGGGGACTTTGTTATACACGATCAGGGGACTTTGTTATACTCGAATAGGGGACTTTGTTATACTTGATCAGGGGACTTTGTTATATTCGATGAGGGGACTTTGTTATTCTCGATCATGGGACTTTGTTATACTCGATGAGGGGCCTTTGTTATACTCGATCAGGGGCCTTTGTTATACCCGATCAGGGGACTTTGTTATACTCGATCAGGGAACTTTGTTATCCTCGTTCAGGGGCCTTTGTTATACTCGACCAGGGTACTTTGTTATACTCGATCAGGGGCCTTTGTTATACTTGATTAGGGTGATTTGTTATACTCGATCAACGGACTTTGTTATACTCGATCAGGGGAATTTGTTATACTCGATCAGGGGACTTTGTTATACTCGATCAGGGGGCTTTGTTATACTCGATCAGGGAACTTTGTTATACTCGATCAGTGGCCTTTGTTATAATCGTTCAGTGAACTTTGTTATACTCAATCAGGGGACTTTGTTATTCTCGATCAGGAGAGTTTTTTATTCTCGACCAGGGGACTTTGCTATACTCGATCAGGGGCCTTTGTTAAACTCGATCAGGGTTTTTTGTTATACTCGATTGGGGAACTTTGTTATACTCGATCAGGGGACTATGTTATACTCGATGAGGGAATTTGTTATACTCAATCAGGGGACTTTGTTATACTCGATCAGGGGACTTTGTTATACTCGATCACGGGACTTTGTTATACTCGATGAGGGGACTTTGTAATACACGATCAGGGGACTTTGTTATACTCGATCAGGAAACTTTGTTATACTCGATCAGGGGCCTTTGTTATAATCGTTCAGAGGACTTTGTTATACACGATCAGGGGACTTTGTTATACTCGAACAGGGGACTTTGTTATACTCGATCAGGGGACTTTGTTATATTCGATCAGGGGACTTTGTTATACTCGATCAGGGGACTTTGTTATACTCGATCAGGGACTTTGTTAAACTCGATCAGGGAACGCTGTTATTCTCGATCAGGGACTTTGTTATACTTTCGATCAGGGGACTTTGTTATACTTCGATCATAGGACTTTTTATACTCGATCTGGGGGCTTTGTTTTACTCGATCAAGCTTTGTTATACTCACGTCAGGGGCCTTTGTTATATTCGATGAGGGGACTTTGTTATTCTCGATCATGGGACTTTGTTATACTCGATGTGGGGCCTTTGTTATACTCGATGAGGGACTTTGTTCTACTCGATCATGGGAATTTGTTATACTTGATCATGGGACTTTGTTATACTCGATGAGGGGCCATTGTTATACTCGATCAGGGGCCTTTGTTATACCCGATCAGGGGACTTTGTTATACTCGATCAAGGGACTTTGTTATACTCTATGAGGGGGCTTTGTTATACTCGGTCAGGGAACTTTGTTATACTCTGTGAGGGGACTTTGTTATATTCGATCAGGGGGCTTTATTATACTCGATCAGGGAACTTTGTTATCCTCGTTCAGGGGCCTTTGTTATACTCGACCAGGGTACTTTGTTATACTAGACCAGGGTACTTTGTTATACTCGATCAGGGGCCTTTGTTATACTTGATCAGGGTGATTTGTTATACTCGATCAACGGACATTGTTATACTCGATCAGGGGAATTTGTTATACGCGATCAGGGGACTTTGTTATA
>NW_024727728.1:115000-121094 GCF_018991925.1 Homarus americanus | reverse complement strand
GTCTCAGACTCCTACCCTTTACCTTTGATTGAAGATATAATAGACAGCATAGGCTGTGCCAAATTTATCAGTACGGTGGACTTATTGAAAGGATATTATCAAGTGGGACTCACGGATAGGGCCAAAATAATCTCGGCATTTATAACTCCATTTGGTCTTTCAATATTTGGTTATGGCGTTTGGCTTTTCTAATGCTCCGGCCACATTCCAGAGGGCCATCAACTTCCTAATTCAGGACCTAGGTGGGACGTTCGCCTACCTGGATGACCTGGTGGTGTCGGACAGCTGGGACGAACATCTGGTGCGTTTGGAGATACTGTTTGCACGACTGCAAGAGACTGGATTCACCATAAACCTGGCTAAATCTGCTTTTGGCCGGGCCTCAGTGACTTACCTGGGACATATCGTTGGGCATGGTATGGTGAGACCCAAGGACGCAAACGTTAGAGCCATCTTGTCCTTCCCCACTCCAAGGACGAGGAAGGAACTCATGCGCTTCCTGGGGATGTGCGGCTACTACCGTCGGTTCTGCAGTAACTTCTCCAGCGT
Source organism: Homarus americanus (assembly GCF_018991925.1). Lineage (NCBI taxonomy): Eukaryota > Metazoa > Arthropoda > Malacostraca > Decapoda > Nephropidae > Homarus > Homarus americanus. Next base: position 120,545 of record NW_024727728.1, on the reverse strand, counting down.
GGCCGGACCCCTCACAGACCTTACCAGTTCTGCGGTCCCTTACATCTGGAACCAGAGGTGCGACCAGTCTTTCCACCGCCTCAAAGCCTTCCTTGCCTCCAAGCCTGACTACACCTCGCCCTTCCATCTGCAAATCGACGCTAGTGGTGTCGGGGGGCTGTGCTCCTACAACCCGACCCAACCACTGATGTTCTTCACCCTGTGGCATATTACTCCGCCAAGTTGAAAAACATCAGACCAACTACTCGACCATAGAGAAGGAGGCCTTGGCTCTGGTGTTGGCAAAAGAAGTTTGAATGTTACCTCCAGTCTTGCCCACAAACAACCCTAGTCTTCACCGACCATAACCCACTCACGTTCATCCAAACCAACAAGACCTCCAACCAGCGAATCCTCCGCTGGGCTCTCCTCACCCAGCCCTATAACCTGATTGCAGACTCCTTATCCCGAGCTCCAGTGGAAATGCAGCAGCTACTCTCCAGACGCACCAGGTGATCACCTCGCGCCCGCGCCACGGAGGTCTTTGGAGGGGTGTGTTACGAACCCTCCACCCAGCACTACGAAGCACGCCATCTATTGTCCTGATCTACCTACCCAGCACCACGAGCAACGCCATCTAGGGACGAGACACGAGTATGACTCGTCTTAGTTACCACTCCGAGGTTTCCCTTCTCCCTATCCTGGTTGTTGCGTCACCTCCAATCGAGGAGAGAGCACTTGGCTCTGGGAAGTGACCACAGGATCATCTATCCTCTAAACCTACGTACGTGCAGTGACTACCTACCGTCTTCTACAATACTCAGCCTTACTCGTCAGCCATCTCAGCTCCTCACTTAAGTACTAGTATCTCTTGTATTAATTTCCCACGTCCACTTGCTTCGAGATTGTTTTATGTTTATTAATATGTATATACTGTTAATGTTTAGGTTAAGTTTGGTTAAGGGTAATTTATAAGCTGAATATTTTGTTAAGGGATTTATGGTACTCTATTATATACAACGAAAACTCGCATCCTTTGTCTACCCTTTTATAGTCCGATTGTCTTTGTTTTTATTGTTGTTACCTGTTGGGATCTGGGTAGACGTATAACTATATTCTAAATCCCCAACTCGTAACAATAGCCATCTGTTACTGCCGTGTCTTTCCATATACCTGTTTATTTCATTGTAATAGGTCTGGATTAATTTAACTTCTTCTGGTAGTCTGTTGTTGGGTAATGTTCTAAAGTGTGAAGTAGGAGTGTGTTTGGTTATAGATGTTTTTATTGCTGAGTGCAGTCTGTCCATTTCTGAGTCTATATCTTCTGTTGTTTTCCCTTGTAGGTTAATCGAGTGGTGATTACTTAAGTCGTCTTTGAAGCTGTCCCAGTCTGTTTTACTCATTTTCAGTCTCTTTTTTATTGGTATCTGTATGGGGCTTGTTGACAGTGTTAGTATAATTGGCAGATGGTCACTGCCTGTATTATATGGTAATTGAAAAAGGCTTTGTTGTTGGTAAAAATTTTGTCTGGTGTCGATTGTGTATTGTGATTTCTCCAGGTTGGAAAGTTAGGACCCAGATGATTGATTTTCCCTAAATTTATTAATTGATTAAGGGCGTTTCCCACGACGTTATTATTTGTATTGTCAAAAATCCTATGTCTGGCGTTAAAGTCTCCTAAGATGTACATCGGATGACTATTGTTAGCCAATTTTAATAGGTCTTCTATAGGTAAGTAGTAGCAATAATTACGTCTCCTTGAGTTGTATTTATTTTTATTGCTAGAAATTCATCCTGGAAGTCATCAATTAGTTTAAATTTTAAGTTTCTTTTAACCGCTATCGCTACTCCGTCATTTTTCTCGCCCGATTTATTTCTTTGGTTTACATAATAGTTAAAGAGTTTTATGTTGTTGTTTTCTGTCTCACCGTGACTGTTTATTAGTATAATGTCAGGGTCAATTTCGCGATATATATTACTTAGGTTAATTCTCTCGGTCTTCCAGTTTCTTACGTTGTGTTGTATTATTCTTAAAGTTCTTACTGTTTGTCTATTGTCCATTATTTCTTATACTTGGATTGTGGCAGTCAGTTGGAGTGGAGACCTATCATCCTGTTTCCCGCTTCTGACTCTTCTATACTCTGACGGGTCTACTATTTTAAAGTCTTTGGCCGTAATCTTTAGTTTGTCCGTAGTAATTAGTGACCAGACATAATCTTCACTTAGGGATTTTTCTTGATATGTCCACTTGTATATCCCTCCTTCACAGTTTTTTACTATTGTCCCTCCTGTTGGTCTCGATGTTGGGATTCCATGTTTTGTTGTAGTGATAACTTTTAATCCAATTTCTTCAGCAGATTCAGGTTGTATATTGTGATCAGTTTCCATCTTATCTTCTCTCCTCCTACTCCTTTGTCTGTCCTTTTGTTATTTCTATCTTCTCTTTGTCACTTCTAGTCATTTGTCTGGGATCTCTATCAGTCGCTTGTGTTCCTTGTGTATCAGCTGTTGCTCCTTGCTCAAACCTTTGTTCGTCTTGATGTAGTCTTTCTCTCAGTTCGCTTGCATATGTTGTCTGAAATAGTTTTTCGGATTGTGGATTCTCTGGAATATCATCTCTGGTAGGTTATTCAATTTAAACATTTTCCTTAATTCCTCATTGTATGATCCGGGTGCAATGATATTGTGCAAATGTGCATGGATCATACTAATCATTACCTTATCATGTATTGGCTCACTTAGGTTTAATACTGTGGATTCTGGTCTATGAGCCTCTTGGACCGCTCTTTGCTATTTCGACGTATGTCGTATCCTTCTTGTCTTGTTCCTTTTCCTTGTTTCTTGTACTTTATCATGTGTTTTTTTATTGGGCATGCCATTGCTAACGTCCTATGTCCTATGTATACATTCCCGTTTCTCTTACAGTTGAGACAGCCAACATGTGTATTCTTACATTCAGTGTAGGTATGGTCGTCGCCTGCACAATCTGAGCAGTACTTTTTTTCTTTTTCCGGACAGTCTCTCGTTGTGTGTTCTTCATATTTGTAGCAGGAGAAGCAAGTTTGCAGACTGATGAATGTCTCCTTCTTTATTTGATGTGGTGTGACTGACATGTTGAATATTAGAAAGCCCTGTTGTAAAACTTTCTCAGCCATTGACACTTCTTCAAACATGAGTATAGTCCTTTATCTTAATGACTTCTTCAATCTTCATCCACCTATTTTGGCGTTCCAGTTCTTCTTTCAGGTCTTCCTCCCGATCTCTTGATCGACTTGACGAACAAAAACTGATCTTTTTGCTTTTTGTTCTGGTGGCATGACAACAATAAGGCCTTCATTGTAAAATATATCTCTTGCTTCTTTTGAAAGGATTTTATCTGAATCAAAGTCATCTTTACAGATTACTTTAAAACCTTCATTGGTGCTGAATATTCTAGTTAGTGGGACTTGCAGTTTGTTGTAAGTGATTTCTGCCACTTTTCCCCTTCCAATAGAGTGTCCCTTATCTCTATGTTTTATTCTAATGCTAGTTGTCATCTTCTTGATTACATCTAATCCTACCTATAACACAGGGCTCCTGCCTGGGAGCAGTGACCCCGCCCCCCTCTTGGACGGGCGTCGGGCTCTGCACCCAGGTTACCTGTGACTATAGTAATATCTAAAAGTTGCCACCTACCGGTGACCCCCGGACAAGGGGTGCCCTGCACTATCACAGGTTCCCTTGCCGGATCGACCGTATCGCGAAGTCCGCCTCCCGTTCAAAGAACGGAGTGCATGAGGGGGATGAAAAAAGGAAAGAAGAGGACTTAGAGAGTAGAAACAGCCTACCTACCACGCCACGTTCGGTCAGCCAATCAGAGCACCGCAGTAAACGTGCATGTATCACGCCACCGTGGGGCACCACTGATTGGCCAATCCAGGACGTAGACGCACGGGTAGTAGTCAAAATTTGGGTAGGCCAAATATTTGTTTTTTCCAAAGTTGGAATTTCCCGTACAATCTGTGATGGTAATTACACCGTCACTATGTTGAGTAAGTACAATCACTAGGATTGAGTGTCTTATCACAACAAAGTTGCAGACTCAAACATGCAGCAAAAGAATCAGGTCTTCGCAGCTCCGTGTCTATTTTTACTTAGGCTAGCATACCTAAGTTAAAGCAAACTCCCCTTGCCAATACAAGAAGGAAGAGGATTTCTTATAGTCTAATAAACAATTCATCATGACCAAATACAGTATCTAACACAGGGGGTCCGGGGCAGCCCCCGGTTAGCAACTAACCATTTGATTGCATTATCTCTGAGAATAGTTAGCAATTATCCATTTGATTGCATTATCCCAGGTTAAGGGGTTGTGTGTGGTTCCATATCACCAGATTTATTAAAAACTCTACGTCAGGCTAAACAGTTTAGGCTAGATAGTGGTGGCTGCTTGGATTATTTCTTTGTCTCTTATTGACTTGTGGCTAACCTCTATAAAATTGAGGACACCAATAGACTTTGTACTAAGGTTAGGTTAAACAGACACTTTTGTTGTAATGAGGATTTCGCCATCGGGGAGCGTGACGAAACCTCCGGCGAAAGTAGTGGTTAGGTTAGGCGGCCCGGTAGTGGTTGGTTAGTTGCCTGTATTATTATTATTCTATAAAATTTAAGGTCCCCGTTAGACTTTACCACGGTCAGGCTAAACAGTTTAGGCTGCTTGGATTATTTCTTTGTCTCTTATTGACTTCGGGTGGCTAACCTCTATAAAATTGAGGACACCAATAGACTTTGTACTAAGGTTAGGTTAAACAGACACTTTTGTTGTAATGGAGGATTTCGCCATCGGGGAGCGTGACGAAACCTCCGGCGGTAGTGGTTGGTTAGTTGCCTGTATTATTATTATTATATAAAATTTAAGGTCCCCGTTAGACTTTACCACGGTCAGGCTAAACAGTTTAGGCTGCTTGGATTATTTCCTTGTCTCTTATTGACTTCGGGTGGCTAACCTCTATAAAATTGAGGACACCAATAGACTTTGTACTAAGGTTAGGTTAAACAGACACTTTTGTTGTAATGGAGGATTTCGCCATCGGGGAGCGTGACGAAACCTCCGGCGAAAGTAGTGGTTAGGTTAGGCGGCCCGGTAGTGGTTAGGTAGTTGCCTGTATTATTATTATTATATAAAATTTAAGGTCCCCCGTTAGACTTTTACCACGGTCAGGCTAAACAGTTTAGGCTGCTTGGATTATTTTTTGTCTCTTATTGACTTCGGGTGGCTAACCTCTATAAAATTGAGGACACCAATAGACCTTTGTACTAAGGTTAGGTTAAACAGACACTTTTGTTGTAATGGAGGATTTCGCCATCGGGAGCGTGACGAAACCTCCGGCGAAAGTAGTGGTTAGGTTAGGCGGCCCGGTAGTGGTTGGTTAGTTGCCTGTATTATTATTATTCTATAAAATTTAAGGTCCCCTGTTAGACTTTACCACGGTCAGGCTAAACAGTTTAGGCTGCTTGGATTATTTCTTTGTCTCTTATTGACTTCGGGTGGCTAACCTCTATAAAATTGAGGACACCAATAGAC
>NW_024727728.1:57500-110000 GCF_018991925.1 Homarus americanus | reverse complement strand
GAATCCCTGTTGGTTTTTTTTTCCTCCTTATTAATATGCTTAAATTTGGCGGGTAGCTCTCTCCTACTACGAGGTCGATCGTGGTCTCATCATCCTTAGGGGAACAAGTTCCCCAACCACGAAGCGGAAGACGCTCTGCCACCGACTTTCTTCACCACCGACATTACCAGGCAGGAAGGTTTGAGGGGCTTGTCGCGGGGGTACCAGCGGCCATGGCGCCGGCACTCCCACCCCTGACTCCGTTCCTTCTCATTGAGTGGTAAATAGCCAATAGGAAAAGTGTTCCAGCAGAACATCTCTCGCAGAGTCATATACACACACAGTTTTAATGCATATACGCCGTGTTCCGCCCTTACTCGGCCGCACCTTTGCCGCTTAACTTGACCTCTTTCCCGTTCCCGCATGCCACAGCAGTGGCACTTGTTTATCCGGAGAAAGAGAGCGAGAGTCGCAGTATTAATTGGCGTGAGCGGCCTTTCCGGCTGCAGAACTAGTGCTCTATCCCGGCGAGCGCCGTTATGAGGCGCAACACCGTCTTTAACGCGTTTAGAGAACTCCCTGCCTCCCTCCCAGTCATGAGATAGACGTGGACTCGTGGCGAACTCTCAAAGAGAACGCCCACACCGCCTGACCGTGGAGAGGGTGGAGGAGCGTGAGGAAGAGCACGGCGTCACCCAAGCATTTCTCATCTCTGCCTGCACCACTACATGGTAGACTGCGGCCCAGGCGCACTCATCAATTTAGGTTCCACTGCAATGCATGCCAAGCACTTTTCGAGGTGATAGACGAAATTCCGGCGGGCTTACTTAAAAGATATCCGACCCGGTTTCGTTTCCTCTTCGTGGGATGGAGTGCCTCTTAGCAGCATCAGCCATGAGCGGCCGACGGCCATTCGTGTCTCTGTGGACAGCAGGCAAAAGAGCCTCCAGTTATTTGAGGGCGACAACTGTCGCTTGTTGTGGTTGAATGTGGGTGCGCCAAGTCCATGGACTTGCTAGTGATAGGCTTGCTTGTTTTAGGCACGCCGCAAGGCGCTGGCGATTAAACCCCAAGGCGGAAGCTCGGTTCGGTTACCCTCGTCGGGGAGACAGTCAGCAGGCACCGAACTCGCAGCAACCGATGGATGTATATTTCCGACCTCGTAGAGGAGTGGCGCGCTCATATTGCCGCCGCAATATGCGTTCAACTTGTCGATGTATCTGGTATTCTTGCGATTCACATACCCAGTTTGCTGCGGTCTTCATCGACCCACGAGCGAGTGATCCCCGTTAAGAGTTGTGTATTTGCCATTTGGTCTTTTTGCGACTAACCATCACAGGTCGAGTCTCAATGAAAGGGTTTGACAGACATAGCCCAAGTTTGTGGTTTGGGTTTGGCCGACTTTGTTGTTGTTTTTGACACTTGAATTTCACTTTTTGGGTCAAGAGGCTTATTCGCCGGTAGTAAGGAACGGACGGGCAGCCGCCCAAAGCCCGTCCGTCCTCCTCCCGGCTTCGGCCTCGAGTGTGGTCCACCTACAGCGTGGTGGTACCTATTTTGGCGGGGCCGGATTGTCCTTCGCTGCTGGAGTTGCCAGAGCAGAGCCCGAGACCGCCCAAATCAGGAGAGTAGTAGTAGTTTTAAGAGCGCTCTCTGTTAATGATCCTTCCGCAGGTTCAACGGAAACCTTGTTACGACTTTTACTTTCTAAATGATCAAGTTTGGACATCTTTCCGTCAGCTCGAGGCGACGACCCCAGAAAACCCTCGCGGGCAACGGGCCGACAATCCAAGAGCGCCAGTCCAAGGCCTCACTAAATCATTCAATCGGTAGTAGCGACGGGCGGTGTACAAAGGGCACGTAGTCAGCAAGCTGACTTACTTGGGAATTCTCGTTGGGAAACAATTGCAAGCCCCAATCCCTATCAAGAAAGGCTTTGAACGGGTTACCCGCTCTCGGAGGGGAAAACTCGTTGATCCCTTCAGTGTAGCGCGCCCAGAACATCTAAGGGCATCACAGACCTGTTATTGCTCAATCTCGTGCGGCTAGAATTGCCGCTTATCCCTCTAAGAAGAAGTTGCGAACTGGACACCATTTTCTGGAGATCCGTCGACTACTTAGTAGGCCAGAGTCTCGTTCGTTATCGGAATTAACCAGACAAATCGCTCCACCAACTAAGAACGGCCATGCACCACCACCCACCGAATCGAGAAAGAGCTCTCAATCTGTCAATCCTTCCGTGTCTGGGCCTGGTGAGGTTTCCGTGTTGAGTCAATTAAGCCGCAGGCTCCACTCCTGGTGGTGCCCTTCCGTCAATTCCTTTAAGTTTCAGCTTTGCAACCATATTTCCCCGGAACCCAAAGACTTTGGTTTCGGAGCTGCCCGCCGGGTCATGGGAATAACGCCGGCGGATCGCTAGTTGGCATCGTTTATGGTTAGAACTAGGCGGTATCTGATCGCCTTCGAACCTCTAACTTTCGTTCTTGATTAATGAAAACATCCTTGGCAAATGGTAGTTCGTCTTGCGGTCCAAGAATTTCACCTCTAGCGTCGCAATACGAATGCCCCCGCCTGTTCCGATTAGTCATTACCTCTGGTTCCGAAAACCAACAAAATAGAACCGAGGTCCTATTCCATTATTCCATGCATCACCATTCGCCATTCAAATAGCCTGCTCTGAGCACTCTAATTTTTTCAAAGTAAACTCTCCGGCCACTCGACACTCGACAAAGAGCATCCCGCGGCGGGCGGCTGTTCGAGCGTGACAGTAAACACCGGGCGGTGCACCGTCAGTCCGAACTGAGATCCAACTACGAGCTTTTTAACCGCAACAACTTTAATATACGCTATTGGAGCTGGAATTACCGCGGCTGCTGGCACCAGACTTGCCCTCCAATGGATACTGTTAAAGGATTTAGTGTACTCATTCCGATTTGCGGATGAGACTCACATCGTTATTTTTCGTCACTACCTCCCCGTGCCGGGAGTGGGTAATTGCCTGCTGCCTCAGATGTGGTAGCCGCTCAGGCTCCCTCTCCGAATCGAACCCTGATTCCCCGTTACCCGTTATAGCCATTGTAGGCGCATAACCTACAATCGAAAGCTGATAAGGCAGACACTTGAAAGAAGCGGCGCCGGTGCGAGACCGTGCGCCAGCCCGAAGTTATTCAGATTCACCACAGGTGGGTTACGGACCGGGCCCGACCAGTTTTGAACTAATAAAAGCTTCCTTTGCGGTCAGAGACCAATTGCATGTATTAGCTCTAGAATTGCCACAGTTATCCAAGTAAGTGGGTTTACAGATCCAATGAAACATAGCTGATTTAATGAGCCATTCGCGGTTTCGCCTTAAATCGGCTTGTACTTACACATGCATGGCTTAATCTTTGAGACAAGCATATGACTACTGGCAGGATCAACCAGGTAGCTGCTGCTGTTGGCGCCCTATCACGGCGGCCAAAATAGTGAGATTGAGAGAGAGGCAGAAGACATTGGGCGAGGGACCGCACGTTGGCCTTAGAGAAATAGCAAACCAGATGATCAGATCTAACTGCACCTTCTCTTTATCCTCGGTGCCGGCAGCGCCACCCGTGTGCCAATCTCCTCCCTTATCCGCCCCTCTTTGCCCCAGCTCCAGCGAGGCAGCCGACATTGGGCGAGGACCGCACGTTGGCGAATCTCCTCCTTATCCGCTTCTTTGCCCCAGCGAGGCAGAAGACATTGGGCGAGGGACCGCACGTTGGCCTTAGAGAAATAGCAAACCAGATGATCAGATCAAACTGCACCTTCTCTCTCGCTATCCTCGGCGCCGGCAGCGCCACCGTGTGCCAATCTCCTCCCTTATCCTCTCCTCTTCTTTGCCCCAGCGAGGCAGCCGACATTGGGCGAGGGACCGCACGTTGGCCTTAGAGAAATAGCAAACCAGATGATCAGATCAAACTGCACCTTCTTCTATCCTCAGCCGGCAGCGCCACCGTGTGTCCTCCCTTATCCGCCTCTCCTTTACCCAGCTCCAGCGAGGCAGCCGACATTGAGGGACCACGTTGGCCAATCTCCTCCCTTATCCGCTCCTCTTCTCTTCTTTTGCCCCAGCGAGGCATAAGACATTGGCCCATCTCCTCCTCTCTTCTTCTTACTGTTTGTGGGGACGGGCTCATGAGCGCCATCGTCGCCCAATATTGGTTAGGTTGTGTATTTCACGGGTGGGAACCGCCATCATCGTTGTTAGGTGATGGGGTAACCAACGTGTGCTTTGACGAGTTTTTGCTGCTAAACTCTCTTTATACTCGGCTCCAGACTGCCCTGGTCGTGTTGAACCATGAGCGTTGTCTATGCACATTTAGGTAGCCGCGTGGAATAGTGCAATGAATCTCGGTCAAGACGGTTGGGCGCTGCATTGAAGGCCGGCACAGACGCGAAGACGGGTGATCAGCCAACGCAAGTCCGCTAAGTTGGGCAGACAGCAACGACTGAAAGGCCGCAGCATATGCTGTGACGGAAACTAGTAGGGTGGCGACCGAGAGAGAGAGAGAGACGGAGTAAATAATGTCCAAACGGAAGAGAGACCTGGCAAGTGTAATTGATAGAGCGAGCCTACTCGCCATAAGCCCGCTCCACTGCCATTCCTCTGATCCAATGAGACTAAAATCTCTCTCCTTCTGCTCCAGCCATTGCAGGGCAGGGAAGCGACGGCAATTTTGGTTGTTGTTTTGAATGCGCTTTTTAGAGAGCCGCGCCCGCTGGGGCGGAAGATATTTCACACCGAATATGTGTGTGAAGGCACCTCTCCCTTAATATAGTGAAATAGTGCAATCCAGCATACAAGGTCGGACGATAGGACATTCACCGTACCGCACCTCGAGAGTGGATGTTGGTAAGGTTAAACCGGACTGTTCGCAGACAGCCGAATAACCCGGTTCCGGACTATTGGTGGATGCAACATCATGATGATGCTGCTGCTGTCGCGGAAACCGCAGTGGCGACGGAGAGAGTAATAATGTTCAATAGGAGAGCGACCTGGCTAGTGTAATTGATAGATCGCGAGCCTACTCGCCATTAGCCCGCCCACTGCCATTCCTCTGACCCAATGAGACTATTCTCTCTCTCTCCTTCTGCTCCAGCCATTGCAGGGCAGGGAGAGGAAATCGACGGCAATTTTGGTTGTTGTTTTTGAATGCGCGTTTTGCCGCAGAGGCGCTCCGGGGCGGAAGATATTTCACATCGAATATGTGTGAAGGCACCCTCTCCCTTAATATAGTGAAATAGTGCAATCCAGCATACAAGAGCGGACGATAGGACAGTCACCGCACCGCACCTCGAGAGTGGAAGTTGTTTGATCGTTTGTTAGGTTAAAACCTGACTGTTCGCGAACAGCCGAATAACCCGGTTCCGACACAATAGACGCAACATCATGATGCTGCTGCTGTCGCGGAAACCGTGGTGGCGACGCGCCGAGAGTAATAATGTTCAATTGGGAGACAGACCTGGCTAGTGAAATTCATAGATCGCGCTCCACTGCCATTCCTCTGACCCCATGAGACTATTTCTCTCTCTTCTTCTTCTGCTGCTGCTGCTCCAGCCATTGCAGGGCAGGGAAGGGAAAGCGACGGCAACTTTGGTTGTTGTTTTGAATGCCGCGCTTTTCGCAGAGGCCGGCGCCCGCTGGGGGCGGAAGATATTCCACACCGAATAGGTGTGTGAAGGCACCTCTCCCCTTAATATAGTGAAATAGTGCAATCCAGCATACAAGAGCGGACGATAGGACAGTCACCGTACCGCACCTCGAGAGTGGAAGTTGTTTGATCGTTTGTTAGGCAGGTTAAAACCCGACTGTTCGCGAACAGCCGAATAACCCGGTTCCGGACTTACAATAGACGCAACATCATGATGCTGCTGCTGTCGAAACCGTGGTGGCGACGTGTGCGCCGAGAGAGTAATAATGTTCAATTGGGAGACAGACCTGGCTAGTGAAATTCATAGATCGCGCTCCACTGCCATTCCTCTGACCCCATGAGACTATTTTCTCTCTCTTCTTCTGCTGCTGCTCCAGCCATTGCAGGGCAGGGAAGGAAAGCGACGGCAACTTTGGTTGTTGTTTTGAATGCGCTTTTGAGAGGCGCCGGCGCCCGCTGGGGGCGGAAGATATTCCACACCGAATAGGTGTGTGAAGGCACCCTCCCTTAATATAGTGAAATAGTGCAATCCAGCATACAAGAGCGGACGATAGGACAGTCACCGCACGCACCTCGAGAGTGGAAGTTGTTTGATCGTTTGTTAGGCAAGTTAAAACCCGACTGTTCGCGAACAGCCGAATAACCCGGTTCCGGACTTACAATAGACGCAACATCATGATGCTGCTGCTGTCGCGAAACCGTGGTGGCGACGTGCGCCGAGAGAGTAATAATGTTCAATTGGGAGACAGACCTGGCTAGTGAAATTATAGATCGCGCCCACTGCCATTCCTCTGACCCCATGAGACTATTTTCTCTCTTCTTCTGCTGCTGCTCCAGCCATTGCAGGGCAGGGAAGGGAAAGCGACGGCAATTTTGGTTGTTGAATGCCGCGCCCAGAGGCGCCGGCGCCCCGCTGGGGGAAGATATTTCACACCAATATGTGCGAAGGCACCCTCTCCCTTAATATAGTGAAATAGTGCAATCGAACATATAAGGGCGGACGTTTTCATCACCGTCTCCCACTCGGTGTGTGTGCAGATTCTCGGATCATTTTGTAAAGTATGCTCGACCCCGATTGATTGACGGTCTCCCGGTGTGCAAGTTTCTGTAGTATTAAATCGACCCCCGATTGACTTTGACTGTCTCCATTCGGGTGTGCAAGTTTCTGTAGTATGCTATCAAATCGACCCCGATTGACTTTTGACGGTCTCCCATTCGGGTGTGCAAGTTTCTGTAGTATGCTATTAAATCGACCCCGATTGACTTTGACGGTCTCCCATTCGGTGTGCAAGTTTGTAGTATGCTATTAAATCGACCCCGATTGACTTTCACTGTCTCCCATTCGGTGTGTTTCTGTAGTATGCTATTAAATCGACCCCGATTGACTTTCACTGTCTCCCATTCGGGTGTGCAAGTTTCTGTAGTATGCTATCAAATCGACCCCCGATTGACTTTGACGGTCTCCCATTCGGGTGTGCAAGTTTCTGTAGTATGCTATCAAATCGACCCGATTGACTTTGACGGTCTCCCATTCGGTGTGCAAGTTTCTGTAGTATGCTATTAAATCGACCCCGATTGACTTTGACTGTCTCCCATTCGGTGTGCAAGTTCTCTGTAGTATGCTATCAAATCGACCCCGATTGACTTTGACGGTCTCCCATTCGGTGTGCAAGTTCTCTGTAGTATGCTATCAAATCGACCCCGATTCACTTTGACGGTCTCCCATGCGGGTGTGGAACTTCTCTGGTATGTTGTATAATATGACCGAGGTGCCCCTACCCTTACTATAGTGAAATAGTGCCATCCAGTGTACAAGGGGACGCTTTCATCACCGTCCCACTCGGTGTGTGCACATTCTCGGATCATTTTGTATAGTATGCTATTAAATCGACCCTCGATTGACTCTGACGGTCTCCCATTCGGTGTGCAAGTTTCTGTAGTATGCTATTAAATCGACCCCCGATTGACTTTGACTGGCTCCCATTCGGTGTGCAAGTTTCTGTAGTATGCTATCAAATCGACCCCGATTGACTTTGACATCGTATGTTCCCAAATTGTGCAAGTTTCTGTAGTATTATTAAATCGACCCCATTGACTTTGACGGTCTCCCCATTCGGGTGTGCAAGTTTCTGTAGTATGCTATTAAATCGACCCCGATTGACTTTGACTGTCTCCCATTCGGGTGTGTTTCTGTAGTATGCTATCAAATCGACCCCGATTGACTTTGACGGTCTCCCATTGCAAGTTTCTGTAGTATGCTATTAAATCGACCCCGATTGACTTTGACGGTCTCCCATTCGGGTGTGCAAGTTTCTGTAGTATGCTATTAAATCGACCCCGATTGACTTTGACTGTCTCCCATTCGGGTGTGCAAGTTTCTGTAGTATGCTATCAAATCGACCCCGATTGACTTTGACGGTCTCCCCATTCGGTGTGCAAGTTTCTGTAGTATGCTATTAAATCGACCCCGATTGACTTTTGACGGTCTCCCATTCGGTGTGCAAGTTTCTGTAGTATGCTATTAAATCGACCCCGATTGACTTTGACTGTCTCCCATGCAAGTTTCTGTAGTATGTTATCAAATCGACCCCGATTGACTTTGACGGTCTCCCCATTCGGGTGTGCAAGTTTCTGTAGTATGCTATTAAATCGACCCCCGATTGACTTTGACCGTCTCCCATTCGGGTGTGCAAGTTTCTAGTATGCTATTAAATCGACCCCCGATTGACTTTGACTGTCTCCCATTCGTGCAAGTTTCTGTAGTATGCTATTAAATCGACCCCGATTGACTTTCACTGTCTCCCATTCGGGTGTGCAAGTTTCTGTAGTATGCTATCAAATCGACCCCGATTGACTTTTGACGGTCTCCCATTCGGTGTGCAAGTTTCTGTAGTATGCTATTAAATCGACCCCGATTGACTTTGACGGTCTCCCATTCGGGTGTGCAAGTTTCTGTGGTATGCTATCAAATCGATCCCCGATTGACTTTGACGGTCTCCCATTCGGGTGTGCAAGTTTCTGTAGTATGCTATCAAATCGACCCCGATTGACTTTGACGGTGTCCCATTCGGTGTGCAAGTTTCTGTAGTATGCTATTAAATCGACCCCGATTGACTTTGACGGTCTCCCATTCGGGTGTGCAAGTTTCTGTGGTATGCTATCAAATCGATCCCCGATTGACTTTGACGGTCTCCCATTCGGGTGTGCAAGTTTCTGTAGTATGTTATTAAATCGACCCCGATTGACTTTGACGGTCTCCCCATTCGGGTGTGCAAGTTTCTGTAGTATATTAAATCGACCCCGATTGATTGACGGTCTCCCATTCGGGTGTGCAAGTTTCTGTAGTATGCTATTAAATCGACCCCGATTGACTTTGACGGTCTCCCATTCGGGTGTGCAAGTTTCTGTAGTATGCTATCAAATCGACCCCGATTGACTTTGACGGATTCGTGCAAGTTTCTGTAGTATGCTATCAAATCGAATTGACTTTGACGGTCTCCCATTCGGTGTGCAAGTTTCTGTAGTATGCTATTAAATCGACCCTCGATTGACTCTGACGGTCTCCCATTCGGGTGTGCAAGTTCTCTTGGTGCATTTGAAGTATGAGTTGAGTTTAATGAAGTTGATTTCGTCATAGGCACGGTGCTGTGCTGTGCCATTCCAACCAACCCAACCCCAACCTGTTAGCAAACTCCCCTACAATACAAGAAGGAAGAGGATTTCTTATAGTCTAATAAACAATCTCATCATGACCAAATACAGTATCTAACACAGGGGGGTCCGGGGGCGCAGCCCCGGTTAGCAACTAACCATTTGCAGATTGCATTTATCTCCCTGAGAATAGTTAGCAATTATCCATTTGATTGCATTATCCAGGTTAAGGGGGGGGTTGTGTGGTTCCATATCACCAGATTTATTAAAAAACTCTACGTCAGGCTAAACAGTTTAGGCTAGATAGTACGATACGATACGAAGTCATTAGTTAAGAGGTGAAAGAAGATTATTAGGAATTGAAGAAAAAGGTGGTGAAACTGAAATACAGTAGGAGTAGAAAGAATCTGGGCTCAACCAGATCGCTTCATCTTTCTTATTGGTGTTTTGTCTTTGTTCTGCTCCCTTGGGTCGTCAGACCTTTGTATTAATATTGGTTTATTTATATAATGCTGCTTATTATTATTTTTTTTGTTATTGTTGGAGTTAGTGAGCCCGCCCAGGTCCTTGTGTAACTGGGAGGGTAGTCACATTTTTTTTTGGTGTTAGTTAAGTGTTAGTTGTGTTAGTCTAAAGGTACACTGTATGCCAGGTTCTTAGTGGAGCTGGTTGGTCACTCTCATCTTTATTCCTCTAGTAATGTTTTATGTAGAAATGTGTATATTGAGGCAGGAGGTGGTTCAATTACTTCTTCCTGTCTATATTATTTTTCCAGTTTTGATATGTTTCTGTGTTAAGTTCAGTCACTTTTTTCCAAATATTTACAGCTTTGTTGTGTATATCTACATTGATTGCTAAGAGGTTTGCTCTCTTGTGTAGCTGTTCATTATTGATGTGGTCTGTATATTTTATGTTATATATAAATCTGAGGGCTATATTTTGTACTGTTTGTAACCTTTTAATGCACGTTTTACTAAGGGTGTTCAATGGGATGGGTGGGTAGTCCATAATTGATTTGACAAGGGCAATATAAATCTTTCTTTTGTTATTAATGCTAAGGTTCTTAAAGCGTTTTATTTTTGATAATCTTATTCTTGCCTGTCGTTCTTTATCTTTTAAGTATGTTATATATCCTCTTTTTGTTAGTTTTAATCCAAGCATCCTGCCTTCAGTGTCGTATGGGTATAGTTCCTGGTCGACTATTACTGGACTTGTTTTAATCTTGGCTATTGGTATTATCTTGAATTTGTTCTTATTTGTCCTGATTTTCCATTTTTTCTCAAAATCATTTATGTTTTTTATCGCTCTTACCGTGTAGAGTGCCATAAATTGAGTTGATTTTCCTGGGTATGATACTATTTGAGTAATATCATCAGCAAACATTACATATTCACTAAAGGGGGTAGGTTGAGGTGTGTCTGAAGTATAAATTGTATATAGTGTTGGAGAAAGGCATCCTCCTTGAGGTACTCCACTCTCAAGATTAAACATAGTTCCTAAAAAGTTTCCAATTTGAATTTGTGCTCTCCTATCATCTAAATAGTTACACAATATTCTTAGCATGTATTCGTTAAGTCCCAGTTTTATTATTTTATATTTCAAGCCTAAATGCCCAACTTTATCAAAAGCCTTAGAAACATCCCTTAAAATTATATTGATCTGGTTACCCTTGCTTTTTTCTATTGCAATTATTTCCGTTATTATAGCTATTGCAGTTAGGGTATTTCTATTGGGCATAAATCCATGTTGTCTGTTGTTAGTTTTCCCATGTTGTGTTAAAAAGGCTATAAGTCTTGAATTTAATATTTTTCCAATAGTTTCCCGGTAATTTCTAATAAAGATATTGGCCTGTAGTTTAATATTTCCTTATTGTCCTTACCCTCCTTAGGAATAAATATCATTTTAGCATATTTTAGTTTGTCTGGAAAGTAACCAGTTATTAAGCATGCGTTATAAATGTTTAATAGTGTATTTAAAATGTTTTCAGGTAGATTCATGATCATATTTCGTGTAATACCTGTGAGCCCAGGGGCTTTTTCCTTAAATTTCCTCAGACAGTGCATCATTTCTCCCATGGTTATTTGATTATTAGGTAATAAGTTATAGTCTATATATTGCCTTGGGGTGATTCTATGTATTTGTCTTCCCATTTCTTCTTCTATCCTTTCTTCGTGTTCACTATCAAAATCTTCATTTTCCTCATCTGATATTTTAAAACTTTTACCCATTCCCTTTGAATGCTGACTCTTGTTCATTTTCCTCGTGCAATTTTGTTCCATTTTGGTCTTTAATGTATGGTGTTTTTGCTTGTTGTGCCCCCTCATCTTGTTTATGGAAGTCCAAAATGTTTTTGTGTCTTTAGTCATGTCAGCCGCCATTATAATATCATTCCATTTTTTATTGTTTGCTTCCTTACATGCGTCTTAATTTTATCTGTAGTGCTATCTGTGTCGTATATAGTGTTACGAACCCTCCAGCACTACGAAGCACGCCATCTATTGTCCTGATCTACCTACCCAGCACCACGAGCAACGCCATCTAGGGACGAGACACGAGTATGACTCGTCTTAGTTACCACCGAGGTTTCCCTTCTCCCTATCCTGGTTGTTGCGTCACCTCCAATTCGAGGAGAGAGCACTTGGCTCTGGGAAGTGACCACAGGATCATCTATCCTCTAAACCTACGTACGTGCAGTGACTACCTACCGTCTTCTACAATACTCAGCCTTACTCGTCAGCCATCTCAGCTCCTCACTTAAGTACTAGTATCTCTTGTATTAATTTCCCCACGTCCACTTGCTTCGAGATTGTTTTATGTTTATTAATATGTATATACTGTTAATGTTTAGGTTAAGTTTGGTTAAGGGTAATTTATAAGCTGAATATTTTGTTAAGGGATTTATGGTACTCTATTATATACAACGAAAACTCGCATCCTTTGTCTACCCTTTTATAGTCCGATTGTCTTTGTTTTTTGTTGTTACCTGTTGGGATCTGGGTAGACGTATAACTATATTCTAAATCCCCAACTCGTAACAAATGGCGACCGTGACAGGACACGACCTTAAGTACCATATTCCTTCCTCCCTTGTTACTCAGTGTTAATTATTCCTCCCAGTCACTTCTGTTCACAATTGCTTTACGGTGGTTTAAAGTTCCTTCATATGTGTTTGCATATATTGGTATTATCGTACAGTAAGAGTGACAGACGTAGGATATTAGGTTCCAAGTGTCATAAGGCTTACCTGTTATTACACGTGGCAGTTGTGTAGTAAGTCTTATCGAGTGTAGGGAAGAATCCGGATCTGTTTAATGCCGTACCCTCACTCCAGAGTAGGCTGTTCCATAGTCACTAGTTTACGGTGAAGTGATATCTTGGGACGCCCCGCTCTACCAGGACCCCATAATTATAAAGCCTCAATTATTGTTCTTCTCATTATCTCATTCGGGGTCAATAATAAAGTAACTCAAGGGTTGTTTATCCGGATCTTTATATTAATGCCGTAATACGCCCTTCCTGTTTCAAGTATCTTTCCAAGTCTCTTATCCTTATTTAAGGATCTTATCAGAAGAACAATATTCATAAGTGTAATTTCCCTAGGTATAACTTGGGTAGTTTCCGGGACTTTCTGGCTATCCACTGCCGTGATATTTTCTAGGGTAATCCACTTATCTTATCTTTTGGACCATTATTAGTTAATTTATCCTATTTTTCTAACAATGGCCACTCAGGTTTTGATCTCTGGTGATTTTATTGAAAACTCTTCCGTAGCTAAATTACGTAAGTTAATATCCTGAAGAAAGAATGGAAAGAAATAGCCAACTATTATAATATCCCATTTTCACAGCAACTGACTAAGGAAATGTTAAAAAATCATGTGATTGAAGTGCTGGTTCAACATGAAGTTTTAAAAGAATCCGCTGTTGACAGATTAACGCCCATGTCCAAGAAACTTCAACCACTATCCACCACCCCTCCTCACTCAGAAGTTGCTTCAGGTCTGGCTAGCCCTCAACAAGAAACACAACGAATAGACGCCTTAGAACTGGAACGAGCTAGGTTCGAGTTCCAAATCAAAATGAAAGAACTCGAGTTGGAGCAGGAGTCGGAACAGGCCAAGTTGCAGCATGAAGAAAAGTTGGAACAGGCCAAGTTGGAGCACAAGTTGGAGCATGAGGGAAGGTCGGAACAGGCCAAGTTGGAGCATGAGGAAATGATGGAACGGGCCAAGTTGGAGCAGGAGGTTAGACTGAAAGAACTACAGGTAAGAGAGATAGAAGTCACCTTAACATCGGAGTTTAGATCAAAGGAAGTGGCATTAAGAGAGAAACTAGCTGCTTTTAACCCTGCTACTGCTTCTTCCCTTGTTCCCGGGTTTGATGAATCCGATATGGACGGGTCATTTAGGACTTTTGAGAAAATAGCCGGGAAGAATGAGTGGCCAAAGGACCAGTGGGTGTCAGTGTTAGTTCCTAAATTATATGGTAAGGCTCGTAGAGTTTATAACTGTTTTGACCAGACTGATGACTATGATAACGTAAAAAGAATATCCTCACCTCTTATGCTATCACGCCAGATGGATACCGGCAGAAGTTTCGTAAACTAACCAAAACCATTTTCCCACACCTTTGTTGAGTTTGCTCAAGAAAAGCTTAGGTTTTAAGAAGTGGTTAGAGGCTACAGAGACCTCCACATTTCAGGATTTGTTAAATTTGGTAGTCCTGGAGGAGTGGAAGAGCAAGATACCATTTCACATCTTGAAGCATGTGGAGGAGCGTGGAGAGGTTAATTTAGGGCGTGCTGCTGAGCTGGCTGATGCGTACGCTTTGTTGGTGGAGTCACTGGGCAGTAGAGAACGTGGTACTTCCCGACATGTTAGGTCCTCCTCTGATGATAACCTTGGGAACGTGAGTGGTAGGTCGAAAGGTCCCACACCTACTCCCCGATGCAACCAAGCTTACTTGTTCTTACTGTAAAAACCCAGGCCATACGATCCAGAATTGTAAACACCCAAAGTGTCGAATTGCTAAAAGTAGTTCCCTGGATCCAAGTCCAAACCAATAGCAAATACCAATGTGGAAAGGCCCCATCAGGATCTCTTCTCTTCATTCACCTATGAGGAAAAATTTCAATCATAGAGGGGTCTCGTTCTTTCCTATTCGTATACTACGTGATACGGGCGCAGCACAATCTATCCTCCTGTTTAACGTCATTCCCGATATATCTACCGCATTTACTAATGAGAGTGTTCTAATTTCAGATCTCTCATCCCATTCTTCCTATCCTTTAGCTAAAGTGCACCTCCAATGTCCCTTGATTACTGGGGAAGTGCAAATAGCCATAAGGAAAGACCCAATGCCTGTGTGCGGCATTCATTTATTATTGGGTAATGACTTGGTAGGAGATCTAGTGGTTCCTAACATAAAGACAGTCGACTCTCCTTACCTGTCAACTCCACCACTGACCTTAAAGAAACTATTCCTCATCTTTTCCCATCTTGTGCTGTCACCCGGTCACAGAGTGTGCGAAATGGGCCCTCTTCGTCTAAAACCACCTCTAATATTTTCCTACCCACAGAAGATCTGTACAATAAGACAATTAGTAAGGATGAGCTCGTTAAAGCCCAACAATCTGATCCATCTTTGACTAAACTTCATCATGCAGCAGTTGAGGGTAAAGATTTTAACACCCTTCCGTGTTTTTATTATCATGAAGGGATTTTGATGAGGGCCTATAGGCCCCCTGAGCTTGCCCAGCTAGACACGTGGTCTGAAATACATCAAGTGGTAATTCCCACCTCAGTCAGACCAGCATTAATTGCCCTTGCCCATGATGGTATTTCAGGACATTTGGGAATCCTGAAAACATATAAAAAGCTCCTCCAACACTATTATTGGCCTGGACTTAGGAAGGATGTGTCAAAGTACCTAAAATCTTGTCATATTTGTCAAATGGTAGGAAAACCAAATGAAAGTATACCAGCAGCTCCCATTAAGCCCATCCCAGCATTTTCTACACCATTTGAAAAGATTGTTGTGGATTGTGTGGGCCCATTACCAAAGACTAAGAAGGGAAATCAATTCCTGCTCACAGTTATGGATACCAGTACACGCTATCCTGAGGCTTTTCCCCTTAAAAGCATCACTTCAAAAAACGTAATCAAACATCTTTTGCACCTTTTCACTTCAGTGGGCATTCCTAAAGAGATCCAATCCGATCAGGGCACCAATTTTACGAGCAATCTTTTCAAACAGGTGATGAAAGACCTCAGTGTGGACCATTGTACATCAATGCTCAAAAAATACTGTATAGAACACCAAAAGGAATGGGATGAAAGCATAGACTTGTTACTCTTTGCCATCAGGGAATGTCCCCAGGAGTCATGGGGTTTCTCCCCGTTCGAGTTACTATATGGGAGACAAATAAGGACCTCTTAAAATAGGTAAAGGAGCAGTGGTTTGACACTCCATCTATTAAGCTTCGCAACAGTTTCCCAATACATTGACACTTTAAGGGACAAATTAACTGAAGTCCGAACCATTGCTCAGTCAAACTTAAAAAGTCCAAGAAAATGGTGAAGTCCCAACCTAAATTAGTTAAAAGATCATTTTCTCCAGGTGACAAAGTGTTACTCTTCTCTACCCATTCCAGGCTCTCCCTCAAAAGCAAGTTTACTGGTCCCTATATATAGTTGCTAATAACCATTCCTCTCAACTATATAGTCCATACTCCTGGATCGCAGAAAAGATTCACAACTTGTTCACATTAATCTCAAGGAAATCCTACTATCTATAGGCAGTCAGAGGAAGACATCCCAGAGGGGCTATAAGTCAACCTTGTATTGCATACGGTTTGTCAGGCCGGAGCCGGAGACAGATGACATGGACCTATTGGAGAATCTCTAGGACTTCCCTCTACCTAAAGAAAACCCTACTAACAGTCACATACTCAACAACTTGGATGAGTATTTTTTTGTTCTGAATCCATCTCAAGCAAAAGATCTCACTAAGTTATTATCAACATTTCCTAAAGTCACATCAGACCTCCCAGGGTTTTGCAATATACTTAAACATGATATTAAGCTAATCTCGGATGATGTACAACCCATTAGGCAATCAGCCTATCGACTAAATCCACAAAAAAAAAAAGAGATTATGAAAAAGGAGGTAGATTTTTTGTTAAAACATAACTTAGCTGAGCCTAGTACCTCCCCCTGGGCTTCACCTTGCCTTCTCATTCCAAAACCCGATGGCACTTTTCGTTTCTGTACTGATTATCGTAAAGTGAACCAGGTCCACTGTCTCAGACTCCTACCCTTTACCTTTGATTGAAGATATAATAGACAGCATAGGCTGTGCCAAATTTATCAGTACGGTGGACTTATTGAAAGGATATTATCAAGTGGGACTCACGGATAGGGCCAAAATAATCTCGGCATTTATAACTCCATTTGGTCTTTTCAATATTTGGTTATGGCGTTTGGCTTTTCTAATGCTCCGCCACATTCCAGAGGGCCATCAACTTCCTAATTCAGGACCTAGGTGGGACGTTCGCCTACCTGGATGACCTGGTGGTGGTGTCGGACAGCTGGGACGAACATGGTGCGTTTGGAGATACTGTTTGCACGACTGCAAGAGACTGGATTCACCATAAACCTGGCTAAATCTGCTTTTGGCCGGGCCTCAGACTTACCTGGGACATATCGTTGGGCATGGTATGGTGAGACCCAAGGACGCAAACGTTAGAGCCATCTTGTCCTTCCCCACTCCAAGGACGAGGAAGGAACTCATGCGCTTCCTGGGGATGTGCGGCTACTACCGTCGGTTCTGCAGTAATTCTCCAGCGTGGCCGGACCCCTCACAGACCTTACCAGTTCTGCGGTCCCTTACATCTGGAACCAGAGGTGCGACCAGTCTTTCCACCGCCTCAAAGCCTTCCTTGCCTCCAAGCCTGACTACACCTCGCCCTTCCATCTGCAAATCGACGCTAGTGGTGTCGGAGTGGGGGCTGTGCTCCTACAACCCGACCCAACCACTGATGTTCTTCACCCTGTGGCATATTACTCCGCCAAGTTGAAAAACATCAGACCAACTACTCGACCATAGAGAAGGAGGCCTTGGCTCTGGTGTTGGCAATAAAGAAGTTTGAATGTTACCTCCAGTCTTGCCCACAAACAACCCTAGTCTTCACCGACCATAACCCACTCACGTTCATCCAAACCAACAAGACCTCCAACCAGCGAATCCTCGCTGGGCTCTCCTCACCCAGCCCTATAACCTGATTGCAGACTCCTTATCCCGAGCTCCAGTGGAAAAGCAGCTACTCTCCAGACGCACCAGGTGACCTCCTTCGCGCCCGCGCTACGGAGGTCTTTGGAGGGGTGTGTTACGAACCCTCCACCCAGCACTACGAAGCACGCCATCTATTGTCCTGATCTACCTACCCAGCACCACGAGCAACGCCATCTAGGGACGAGACACGAGTATGACTCGTCTTAGTTACCACTCCGAGGTTTCCTTCTCCCTATCCTGGTTGTTGCGTCACCTCCAATTCGAGGAGAGAGCACTTGGCTCTGGGAAGTGACCACAGGATCATCTATCCTCTAAACCTACGTACGTGCAGTGACTACCTACCGTCTTACAATACTCAGCCTTACTCGTCAGCCATCTCAGCTCCTCACTTAAGTACTAGTATCTCTTGTATTAATTTCCCACGTCCACTTGCTTCGAGATTGTTTTATGTTTATTAATATGTATATACTGTTAATGTTTAGGTTAAGTTTGGTTAAGGGTAATTTATAAGCTGAATATTTTGTTAAGGGATTTATGGTACTCTATTATATACAACGAAAACTCGCATCCTTTGTCTACCCTTTTATAGTCCGATTGTCTTTGTTTTTATTGTTGTTACCTGTTGGGATCTGGGTAGACGTATAACTATATTCTAAATCCCCAACTCGTAACAATAGCCATCTGTTACTGCCGTGTCTTTCCATATACCTGTTTATTTCATTGTAATAGGTCTGGATTAATTTAACTTCTTCTGGTAGTCTGTTGTTGGGTAATGTTCTAAAGTGTGAAGTAGGAGTGTGTTTGGTTATAGATGTTTTTATTGCTGAGTGCAGTCTGTCCATTTCTGAGTCTATATCTTCTGTTGTTTTCCCTTGTAGGTTAATCGAGTGGTGATTACTTAAGTCGTCTTTGAAGCTGTCCCAGTCTGTTTTACTCATTTTCAGTCTCTTTTTTATTGGTATCTGTATGGGGCTTGTTGACAGTGTTAGTATAATTGGCAGATGGTCACTGCTGTATTATATGGTAATTGAAAAAGGCTTTGTTGTTGGTAAAAATTTTGTCTGGTGTCGATTGTGTATTGTGATTTCTCCAGGTTGGAAAGTTAGGACCCAGATGATTGATTTTCCCTAAATTTATTAATTGATTAAGGGCGTTTCCTACGACGTTATTATTTGTATTGTCAAAAATCCTATGTCTGGCGTTAAAGTCTCCTAAGATGTACATCGGATGACTATTGTTAGCCAATTTTAATAGGTCTTCTATAGGTAAGTAGTAGCAATAATTACGTCTCCTTGAGTTGTATTTATTTTTATTGCTAGAAATTCATCCTGGAAGTCATCAATTAGTTTAAATTTTAAGTTTCTTTTAACCGCTATCGCTACTCCGTCATTTTTCTCGCCCGATTTATTTCTTTGGTTTACATAATAGTTAAAGAGTTTTATGTTGTTGTTTTCTGTCTCACCGTGACTGTTTATTAGTATAATGTCAGGGTCAATTTCGCGATATATATTACTTAGGTTAATTCTCTCGGTCTTCCAGTTTCTTACGTTGTGTTGTATTATTCTTAAAGTTCTTACTGTTTGTCTATTGTCCATTATTTCTTATACTTGGATTGTGGCAGTCAGTTGGAGTGGAGACCTATCATCCTGTTTCCCGCTTCTGACTCTTCTATACTCTGACGGGTCTACTATTTTAAAGTCTTTGGCCGTAATTTTTAGTTTGTCCGTAGTAATTAGTGACCAGACATAATCTTCACTTAGGGATTTTTCTTGATATGTCCACTTGTATATCCCTCCTTCACAGTTTTTTACTATTGTCCCTCCTGTTGGTCTCGATGTTGGGATTCCATGTTTTGTTGTAGTGATAACTTTTAATCCAATTTCTTCAGCAGATTCAGGTTGTATATTGTGATCAGTTTCCATCTTATCTTCTCTCCTCCTACTCCTTTGTTCAGTCCTTTGTTATTTCTATCTTCTTTGTCACTTCTAGTCATTTGTCTGGGATCTCTATCAGTCGCTTGTGTTCCTTGTGTATCAGCTGTTGCTCAAACCTTTGTTCGTCTTGATGTAGTCTTTCTCTCAGTTCGCTTGCATATGTTGTCTGAAATAGTTTTTCGGATTGTGGATTCTCTGGAAATATCATCTCTGGTAGGTTATTCAATTTAAACATTTTCCTTAATTCCTCATTGTATGATCCGGGTGCAATGATATTGTGCAAATGTGCATGGATCATACTAATCATTACCTTATCATGTATTGGCTCACTTAGGTTTATTACTGTGGATTCTGGTCTATGAGCCTCTGACCGCCTTCTTTGCTATTTCCTTGACGTATGTCGTATCCTTCTTTGTCTTGTTCCTTTTCCTTGTTTCTTGTACTTTATCATGTTTTTTATTGGGCATGCCATTGCTAACGTCCTATGTCCTATGTATACATTCCCGTTTCTCTTACAGTTGAGACAGCCAACATGTGTGTATTCTTACATTCAGTGTAGGTATGGTCGTCGCCTGCACAATCTGAGCAGTACTTTTTTTCTTTTTCCGGACAGTCTCTCGTTGTGTGTTTCTTCATATTTGTAGCAGGAGAAGCAAGTTTGCAGACTGATGAATGTCTCCTTCTTTATTTGATGTGGTGTGACTGATACATGTTGAATATTAGAAAGCCCTGTTGTAAAACTTTCTCAGCCATTGACACTTCTTCAAACATGAGTATAGTCCTTTATCTTAATGACTTCTTCAATCTTCATCCACCTATTTTGGCGTTCCAGTTCTTCTTTCAGGTCTTCCTCCCGATCTCTTGATCGACTTGACGAACAAAAACTGATCTTTTTGCTTTTTGTTCTGGTGGCATGACAACAATAAGGCCTTCATTGTAAAATATATCTCTTGCTTCTTTTGAAAGGATTTTATCTGAATCAAAGTCATCTTTACAGATTACTTTAAAACCTTCATTGGTGCTGAATATTCTAGTTAGTGGGACTTGCAGTTTGTTGTAAGTGATTTCTGCCACTTTTCCCCTTCCAATAGAGTGTCCTTTATCTCTATGTTTTATTCTAATGCTAGTTGTCATCTTCCTTGATTACATCTAATCCTACCTATAACACAGGCCCTGCCTGGGAGCAGTGACCCCGCCCCCCTCTTGACGGGCGTCGGGCTCTGCACCCAGGTTACCTGTGACTATAGTAATATTCCAAAGTTGCCACCTACCGGTGACCCCCGACAAGGTGCCCTGCACTCATCACAGGTTCCCTGCTGATCGACCGTATCGCGAAGTCCCGCCTCCCGTTAAAAGAACGGAGTGCATGAGGGGGATGAAAAAAGGAAAGAAGAGGACTTAGAGAGTAGAAACAGCCTACCTACCACGCCACGTTCGGTCAGCCAATCAGAGCACCGCAGTAAACGTGCATGTATCACGCCACCGTGGGGCACCACTGATTGGCCAATCCAGGACGTAGACGCACGGGTAGTAGTCAAAATTTGGGTAGGCCAAATATTTGTTTTTTCCAAAGTTGGAATTTCCCGTACAATCTGTGATGGTAATTACACCGTCACTATGTTGAGTAAGTACAATCACTAGGATTGAGTGTCTTATCACAACAAAGTTGTAGACTCAAACATGCAGCAAAAGAATCAGGTCTTCGCAGCTCCGTGTCTATTTTTACTTAGGCTAGCATACCTAAGTTAAAGCAAACTCCCCTTGCCAATACAAGAAGGAAGAGGATTTCTTATAGTCTAATAAACAATTCATCATGACCAAATACAGTATCTAACATTAGTCCTGTGGCAGCCCCCGGTTAGCAAATCTTAACCATTTGATTGCATTATCTCTGAGAATAGTTAGCAATTGTCCATTTGATTGCATTATCCCAGTGTTAAGGGGTTGTGTGTGGTTCCATATCACCAGATTTATTAAAAAAAACTTCCCTACGTCAGGCTAAACAGTTTAGGGCTAGATAGTGGTGGCTGCTTGATTATTTCTTTGTCTCTTATTGGATTTCAAGTGGCTAACCTCTATAAAAATTGAGGACACCAATAGACCCCTTTGGTACTAAGGTTAGGTTAAACAGACACTTTTGTTGTGGCTGAGGATTTCGCCATCGGGGAGCGTGATCAAAACCTCCTGGCGAAAGTAGTGGTTAGGTTAGGCGGCCCGGTAGTGGTTGGTTAGTTGCCTGTATTATTATTACATATATATAAAATTTAAGGTCCCCAAGTTAGACTTTTACCACGGTCAGGCTAAACAGCTTGGGGCTGCTTGGATTATTTTCTTGGTTCTTATTGACTTCGGGTGGCTAGAACTCCTATAAAATTGGAGGACACCAATAGACTTGTACTAAGAAGTTTAAAACAGACACTTTTGTTGCACGGAGGATTTCGCCATCGGGGAGCGTGACGAAACCTCCGGCGAAAGTAGTGGTTGGTTAGTTGCCTGTATTATTATTATTATATAAAAAATTTAAGGTCCCCTGTTAGACTTACCACGGTCAGGCTAAACAGTTTAGGCTGCTTGATTATTTCCTTTGTCTCTTATTGATTTCGGGTGGCTAACCTCTATAAAATTGAGTACACCAATAGACTTTGTACTAAGGTTAGGTTAAACAGACACTTTTGCTGTAATGGAGGATTTCGCCATCGGGGAGCGTGACGAAACCTCCGGCGAAAGTAGTGGTTAGGTTAGGCGGCCCGGTAGTGGTTAGGTAGTTGCCTGTATTATTATTATTATATAAAATTTAAGGTCCCCCGTTAGACTTTACCACGGTCAGGCTAAACAGTTTAGGCTGCTTGGATTATTTCTTTGTCTCTTATTGACTTCTGGTGGCTAACCTCTATAAAATTGAGGACACCACAGACCTTTGGTGTACTGCTGTTAAACAGACACTTTGTTGTATCGGAGGATTTCGCCATCGGGAGCAAAAAATGAAACCTCCGGCGAAAGTAGTGGTTAGGGGTTAGGGCGGCCCGGTAGTGGTTGGTTAGTTGCCTGTATTATTATTATTCTATAAAATTTAAGGTCCCCTGTTAGACTTTACTTCACGGTCAGGCTAAACAGTTTAGGCTGCTTGGATTATTTCTTTGTCTCTTATTGATTTCTGTAACCTCTATAAAATTGAGGACAATTCAATAGACTTTGTACTAAGGTTAGGTTAAAACAGACACTTTGTTGTAATGGGAGGATTTCGCCATCGGGGAGCGTGTGACGAAACCTCCCGCGAAAAGTAGTGGTTAGGTTAGCGCTCCGGTAGTGGTTGGTTAGTTGCCTGTATTATTATTATTCTATAAAATTTAAGGTCCCCTGTTAGAATTTACCACGGTCAGGCTAGATAGTGGTGGCTGCTTGGATTATTTCTTTGTCTCTTATTGACTTCGGGTGGCTAACCTCTATAAAATTGAGGACACCAATAGACTTTGTACTAAGGTTAGGTTAAACAGACACTTTTGCTGTAATGGAGGATTTCGCCATCGGGGAGCGTGACGAAACCTCCGGCGAAAGTAGTGGTGGTGGCTGCCTGTATATCTCTATAAAATTTAGGCCGCCAATAGACTTTACCTTGGTGTTGGCTGCTTGGATTATTTCTTTCTGTCTGTCTCTTATTGACTTAGCCTCTATAAAATTGTGGACACCAATAGACTCTGTACTAAGGTTAGGTTAAACAGACACTGTAACGGAGGATTTCGCCATCGGGGGGCGTGACGAAACCTCCAGCGGTGTGGACTGCACCACGGTTAGGTTAGGTAGTAGTGGCTGTCTGGATTATTTCTTTGTCTTACTCAGGCTGGCAAGCCTCGCTAAAACTTTAGGACACCAATACACTCTTCTACTACCAAGGAGAGGTTGTTGGATTATTTGTTTGTCTATAAAACTTCAGGACAACAACACACTCTCTACTACCACCAAGGAGAGGTTGTTGGATTTATTTGTTTGTCTCTTACTTAGGCTGGCAAGCCTCTATAAAACTTCAGGACACCAATACACTTTAACCCAGGTTAGGTTAAACAGACACTTGCGCAATGGAGCAGGCCGCTAGACACTGCTGCGCTGCTGTAATGGAGGATTTCGCCATCGGGGGCGTGACGAAACCTCCGGCCTGGTAGGGAGAAGTCTTAATGGATCGCAGTGAGGATGCTGCTCTGCCATCTACAACACCCTGACCGGTACGTAAGTCGTCTACGAACGATTCGGTACGGCACATCAGCATTCGGGTGATCCGATTTGGGACGGAGAGCCGGCACTGATGACACGACCGAGTTCCCTTGCATGGGTCCATTCTCCGGCGGTGCAGCAAGCTGCCCGCCAGAGTCTCGTAATATCTTTGACCGTCCCAATGCGAGCCGTACGCGGTATCGTTGCTTCTCTAGCCGGATGCTGCCTTAGAGGCTTTCAGGCATAATCCCACGGACGTAGCCTCGCTCCACTGGCCGATCGACCAAGAACGGAACCATATGTCCGACCTGCCGTTCCTCGTGAGCAGGACTACTATCGCAACGACCTCATTTTAACAGTAGGGTAAAACTAACCTGTCTCACGACGGTCTAAACCCAGCTCACGTTCCCTGTTAGTGGGTGAACAATCCAACGCTTGGTGAATTCTGCTTCACAATGATAGGAAGAGCCGACATCGAAGGATCAAAAGCGACGTCGCTATGAACGCTTGGCCACAAGCCAGTTATCCCTGTGGTAACTTTTCTGACACCTCTTGCTTAAAACTCCTAAAGTCAAAGGATCGATAGGCCTTGCTTTCGCAGTCCGTATTGGAAAATCAGGATCAAGCCAGCATTTGCCCTTTTTCACGCGAGGTTTCTGTCCACGCTGAGCTGGCCTTAGGACACCTGCGTTATCATTTGACAGATGTACCGCCCCAGTCAAACTCCCCACCTGATAATGTCCTCGAGCGATCGCGGCGGCGCAGCGCCGCCTTTCAGACGCGGCCCGGCGCGCCGCTGTTAGCGCCGGCCGGAACCGCACGTCCACTGTCGGCCCTTCCGCCGCTTAGGGCTAGAAAGAGGAGACTGGGAGACTCCCATTCCGTCTCACCGAGTAAAGAAACGATCAGAGTAGTGGTATTTCACTGGCGGCCGCCCACACGGAGGCGGAACGACCTCCCACTTATG
Source organism: Homarus americanus (assembly GCF_018991925.1). Lineage (NCBI taxonomy): Eukaryota > Metazoa > Arthropoda > Malacostraca > Decapoda > Nephropidae > Homarus > Homarus americanus. Next base: position 85,300 of record NW_024727728.1, on the reverse strand, counting down.
CTACACCTCTGATGTCTCTACAAAATCAGACTAGAGTCAAGCTCAACAGGGTCTTTCCCGCTGTTTAGTGCAGGCCCCCCCTGCCTGTGGGTTCGCTAGATAGTAGATAGGGACAGTGGGAATCTCGTTAATCCATTCATGCGCGTCACTAATTAGATGACGAGGCATTTGGCTACCTTAAGAGAGTCATAGTTACCCGCCGTTTACCCCGCTTGGTTGAATTTCTTCACTTTGACATTCAGAGCACTGGGCAGAAATCACATTGCGTCAACATCCATCAAAGACCATCGCAATGCTTTGTTTTAATTAGACAGTCGGATTCCCTGGTCCGTGCCAGTTCTGAGTTGATCGCTGGGCGCCAGCCGAAGTGGGATTGTAGTGAACCGAACCCCGCCCCCCGCACCTCTTACTACAAGAGCTTTGGAGGGACGGCGAACACCGCCGAGAACACCACGCAGCCTAGCGTTCCACGGAAGGGCCGGAGGTACGCCGGTCCGAGCTCGGTTTAGAGAGGCGCTAGGCCACCGCCGCCACGAGGAGCGCACATGTGCGACATCATCCTCGCCGGACGAACCACGGCAGTTTGCCCTAACGTCCCCACCTCGCCCAGTCCTGCGCCGAACCCAGGCCCGCTCACAGGCCCGACTGGCCCCTCAGAGCCAATCCTTATCCGGTTACGGATCTAATTTGCCGACTTACCTACATTAGTCTATCGACCAGAGGCTGCTTACCTTGGAGACCAGATGCGGTTATGGGTACACAGGCCCGAAAAGCAGACGCCGAAACGAGTTCCGAAATGCTGCCTGGGATAACCACCTCATTTTCACGGACCGGCGGTGGCACTCGACGCCGCAAGAACCGCGGCGCTCACGGCTAACCGTCTTACCAACGCTCTCTCTGAATGAGAGATTTCTAGGCCACGGCGCCTTAAACAGAAAAGAGAACTTTTCCGGACCACCGGTGGACGCGAGCTGGTTTCAGTTGTTAGGACCCTTCGCGGGCATGTAGCATTCCCAAAGGGCGCACACACACCCGCTAGGTTCCAGGCCTGGTTACGGAATAAGTACCGTATTCCCTTTCGCCACTCATCCTTTGGCCTTTCACTTTGTTAGACTGTGTTATATAAGACCGAGGTAGATAGATAGATAGAACCCCTACTTAGTTGTAGTTGTTCTTCTTCTTCTTCTCTGCTCGTGTTGCATTTGCCTCGAGCGTGGATCAGGCCTTAGCCCTGGGCTTAGGAGCGACTAACCCATGTCCAACTGATGTTCACATGGAACCCTTCTCCGCTTCGGTCATCAAGGAGTCTCTCTCGAGTATTTGCTACTACCACCAAGATCTGCACCAGTGGCGGCTCCAGGCCGCCCACGCCGAAACCCTTCAGCGCCACCACCTCCTACTCACCGGGCTTCGAGACCTCGCCTTGAGAGCGAGGCCGGTAGTGCGCCCGGCGGTCGAGTATCGGAGAATGCTTGAGCGCCATACCATTTTAAGGGCTAGTTGCTTCGGCAGGTGAGCTGTTACACACTCCTTAGCGGATTCCAACTTCCATGGCCACCGTCCTGCTGTCTATAGCAACCAACGCCTTTCAATGGGATCTGAATGAGCATTCATTTAGGCCCCTTAACTCGACGTTTGGTTCATCCCACAGCGCCAGTTCTGCTTACCAAAAGTGGCCCACTAGATACTCAGATTAGTCGCCGGAGCTTCATCCCTACAAGCAAGCTCGGCATCTCACCCATTTAAAGTTTGAGAATAGGTTGAGGACGTTTCGTCCCCAAGACCTCTAATCATTCGCTTTGCCGGATGAAATTCACCCTGCGAGTTCCAGCTATCCTGAGGGAAACTTCGGAGGGAACCAGCTACTAGATGATTCGATTAGTCTTTCGCCCCTATACCCAGCTCCGACGATCGATTTGCACGTCAGAATCGCTACGGACCTCCACCAGAGTTTCCTCTGGCTTCATCCTGGCCAGGTATAGTTCACCATCTTTCGGGTCCCAACATATATGCTCATGGTACTTGCCGACTGCCCGCGAGCCTGCCCCGGTGCGCCTCCGCCGTTTACCGACGGCCCGCTTCCGGGGACGGACAGCACCGCGGCGTCTTGGCAAGTCCCGGGCCTGCGCCCCCCCCTCCCATGAGGGGAAATTAAATTCACCACGCCCTGACGCACTTCCACCACACGCAACGCCCAGAGACGGGAGTATCTCACCCTCGCTTGTCGCGCGCGGGCGAATGAGGCAGCCGGGTCAGGATCGCCCAAGACGCACCGGAGAGCCTCGCATAGCTGCCCGGCGCCACTTTCTATTTCGCCTTTGGGCTTAGTGAGCCCATTGACTTGCACACATGTTAGACTCCTTGGTCCGTGGTTTTCAAGACGGGTCGGGTGGATCACCGACCTTTGCACACCGCGAGTAAAACCGCCGTAAGCGCGGTAAGCTTCCTTCTCGACGACCGCCGCAGAGGGCAGCCAGGACAGGAACCCCTCGTCACATGGGGTCTCCCCCAGACGAGCTGAGAGAGAGTCAGGCGGCGAGGCACCAGTCCCGACCGCCTTCGACGTCCCCGCCGCAACGGGTCGCTGGTGACCTACCATTTAGTAGAATACTCGCCGACGCTACAGCGCGGAGGGGGCGCGCCCAAAACATTTTGGGTCGCCAATTACAACACCCACCCAGCCGACAGCCGACGCAGCTGAATCCCTCAGTTCGACCTTCGAGTTTCCACCCGTTTGGCTCTTAACGGTTTCACGTACTCTTGAACTCTCTCTTCAAAGTTCTTTTCAACTTTCCCTCACGGTACTTGTTCGCTATCGGTCTCGTGGTCATATTTAGCCTTAGACGGAGTTTACCACCTGCTTTGGGCTGCACTTTCAAGCAACCCGACTCTACAGAGAGGCCCTTTCCGACCGTCCCATCTGTACCCTCACGGGCGCCGCCATACGGGCCTGTCACCCTCCATGGGCAGTGGCCGCTTTCAAGCTTGACTTAGACGGTATGGGACGGCGTGCTGGACCCTCTGAAACGCAACACCCCTCGTGCCCGAAGACATCGAGGTTATGCGCTGGGCTTTTCCCCGTTCAGTCGCCCTTACTAAGGGAATCCCTGTTGGTTTCTTTTTTTCCTCCTTATTAATATGCTTTAAATTTGGCGGTAGTTTCCCTACTACGAGGTCGATCGTGGTCTCATCATCCTTAGGGGGAACAAGTTCCCCCACCACGAAGCGGAAGACGCTCTGCCACCGACTTTCTTCACCACCGACATTACCAGGCAGGAAGGTTTGAGGGGCTTGTCGCGGGGGTACCAGCGGCCATGGCGCCGGCACTCCCACCCCTGACTCCGTTCCTTCTCATTGAGTGGTAAATAGCCAATAGGAAAAGTGTTCCAGCAGAACATCTCTCGCAGAGTCATATACACACACAGTTTTAATGCATATACGCTCGTGTTCCGCCCTTACTCGGCCGCACCTTTGCCGCTTAAACTTTGACCTCTTTCCCCGTTCCCGCATGCCACAGCAGTGGCACTTGTTTATCCGGAGAAAGAGAGCGAGAGTCGCAGTATTAATTGGCGTGAGCGGCCTTTCCGGCTGCAGAACTAGTGCTCTATCCCGGCGAGCGCCGCTATGAGGCGCAACACCGTCTTTAACGCGTTTAGAGAGAACTCCCCCTGCCTCCCTCCCAGTCATGAGATAGACGTGGACTCGTGGCGAACTCTCAAAGAGAACGCCCACACCGCGTCTGACCGTGGGAGAGGGTGGAGGAGCGCGTGAGGAAGAGCACGGCGTCACCCAAGCATTCTCATCTCTCTGCCTGCACCACTACATGGTAGACTGCGGGCCCAGGCGCACTCATCAATTTAGGTTCCACTGCAATGCATGCCAAGCACACTTTTCGAGGTGATAGACGAAATTCCGGCGGGGCTTACTTAAAAGATATCCGACCCGGTTTCGTTTCCTCTTCGTGGGATGGAGTGCCTCTTAGAACATGTGCAGCATCAGCCATGAGCGGCCGACCGGCCATTCGTGTCTCTGTGGACAGCAGGCAAAAGAGCCTCCAGTTATTTGAGGGCGACAACTGTCGCTTGTTGTGGTTGAATGTGGGTGCGCCAAGTCCATGGACTTGCTAGTGATAGGCTTGCTTGTTTTAGGCACGCCGCAAGGCGCTGGCGATTAAACCCCAAGGCGGAAGCTCGGTTCGGTTACCCTCGTCGGGGAGACAGTCAGCAGGCACCGAACTCGCAGCAACCGATGGATGTATATTTCCGACCTCGTAGAGGAGTGGCGCGCTCATATTGCCGCCGCAATATGCGTTCAACTTGTCGATGTATCTGGTATTCTTGCGATTCACATACCCAGTTTGCTGCGGTCTTCATCGACCCACGAGCGAGTGATCCCCGTTAAGAGTTGTGTATTTGCCATTTGGTCTTTTTGCGACTAACCATCACAGGTCGAGTCTCAATGAAAGGGTTTGACAGACATAGCCCAAGTTTGTGGTTTGGGTTTGGCCGACTTTGTTGTTGTTTTTGACACTTGAATTTCACTTTTTGGGTCAAGAGGCTTATTCGCCGGTAGTAAGGAACGGACGGGCAGCCGCCCAAAGCCCGTCCGTCCTCCTCCCGGCTTCGGCCTCGAGTGTGGTCCACCTACAGCGTGGTGGTACCTATTTTGGCGGGGCCGGATTGTCCTTCGCTGCTGGAGTTGCCAGAGCAGAGCCCGAGACCGCCCAAATCAGGAGAGTAGTAGTAGTTTTAAGAGCGCTCTCTGTTAATGATCCTTCCGCAGGTTCAACGGAAACCTTGTTACGACTTTTACTTTCTAAATGATCAAGTTTGGACATCTTTCCGTCAGCTCGAGGCGACGACCCCAGAAAACCCTCGCGGGCAACGGGCCGACAATCCAAGAGCGCCAGTCCAAGGCCTCACTAAATCATTCAATCGGTAGTAGCGACGGGCGGTGTACAAAGGGCACGTAGTCAGCAAGCTGACTTACTTGGGAATTCTCGTTGGGAAACAATTGCAAGCCCCAATCCCTATCAAGAAAGGCTTTGAACGGGTTACCCGCTCTCGGAGGGGAAAACTCGTTGATCCCTTCAGTGTAGCGCGCCCAGAACATCTAAGGGCATCACAGACCTGTTATTGCTCAATCTCGTGCGGCTAGAATTGCCGCTTATCCCTCTAAGAAGAAGTTGCGAACTGGACACCATTTTCTGGAGATCCGTCGACTACTTAGTAGGCCAGAGTCTCGTTCGTTATCGGAATTAACCAGACAAATCGCTCCACCAACTAAGAACGGCCATGCACCACCACCCACCGAATCGAGAAAGAGCTCTCAATCTGTCAATCCTTCCGTGTCTGGGCCTGGTGAGGTTTCCGTGTTGAGTCAATTAAGCCGCAGGCTCCACTCCTGGTGGTGCCCTTCCGTCAATTCCTTTAAGTTTCAGCTTTGCAACCATATTTCCCCGGAACCCAAAGACTTTGGTTTCGGAGCTGCCCGCCGGGTCATGGGAATAACGCCGGCGGATCGCTAGTTGGCATCGTTTATGGTTAGAACTAGGCGGTATCTGATCGCCTTCGAACCTCTAACTTTCGTTCTTGATTAATGAAAACATCCTTGGCAAATGGTAGTTCGTCTTGCGGTCCAAGAATTTCACCTCTAGCGTCGCAATACGAATGCCCCCGCCTGTTCCGATTAGTCATTACCTCTGGTTCCGAAAACCAACAAAATAGAACCGAGGTCCTATTCCATTATTCCATGCATCACCATTCGCCATTCAAATAGCCTGCTCTGAGCACTCTAATTTTTTCAAAGTAAACTCTCCGGCCACTCGACACTCGACAAAGAGCATCCCGCGGCGGGCGGCTGTTCGAGCGTGACAGTAAACACCGGGCGGTGCACCGTCAGTCCGAACTGAGATCCAACTACGAGCTTTTTAACCGCAACAACTTTAATATACGCTATTGGAGCTGGAATTACCGCGGCTGCTGGCACCAGACTTGCCCTCCAATGGATACTGTTAAAGGATTTAGTGTACTCATTCCGATTTGCGGATGAGACTCGCATCGTTATTTTTCGTCACTACCTCCCCGTGCCGGGAGTGGGTAATTTGCGTGCCTGCTGCCTTCCTTAGATGTGGTAGCCGTTTCTCAGGCTCCCTCTCCGGAATCGAACCCTAATTCCCCGTTACCCGTTATAGCCATTGTAGGCGCATAACCTACAATCGAAAGCTGATAAGGCAGACACTTGAAAGAAGCGGCGCCGGTGCGGAGACCGTGCGCTCAGCCCGAAGTTATTCAGATTCACCACAGGTGGGTTACGGACCGGGGCCCGACCAGTTTTGAACTAATAAAAGCGCTCTTCCCTTGCGGTCAGAGACCAATTGCATGTATTAGCTCTAGAATTGCCACAGTTATCCAAGTAAGTGGGTTTACAGATCCAATGAAACATAGCTGATTTAATGAGCCATTCGCGGTTTCGCCTTAAATCGGCTTGTACTTACACATGCATGGCTTAATCTTTGAGACAAGCATATGACTACTGGCAGGATCAACCAGGTAGCTGCTGCTGTTGGCGGCGCCTATCACGGCGGCCAAAATAGTGAGATTGAGAGAGAGGCAGAAGACATTGGGCGAGGGACCGCACGTTGGCCTTAGAGAAATAGCAAACCAGATGATCAGATCTAACTGCACCTTCTCTTGCTATCCTCGGCGCCGGCAGCGCCACCGTGTGTGCCAATCTCCTCCCTTATCCGCTCCTCTTTGCCCCAGCTCCAGCGAGGCAGCCGACATTGGGCGAGGGACCGCACGTTGGCGAATCTCCTCCCTTATCCGCTCCTCTTCTCTTTGCCCCAGCGAGGCAGAAGACATTGGGCGAGGGACCGCACGTTGGCCTTAGAGAAATAGCAAACCAGATGATCAGATCAAACTGCACCTTCTCTCGCTATCCTCGGCGCCGGCAGCGCCACCGTGTGTGCCAATCTCCTCCCTTATCCTCTCCTCTTCTCTTTGCCCCAGCGAGGCAGCCGACATTGGGCGAGGGACCGCACGTTGGCCTTAGAGAAATAGCAAACCAGATGATCAGATCAAACTGCACCTTCTCTTGCTATCCTCGGCGCCGGCAGCGCCACCGTGTGTGCCAATCTCCTCCCTTATCCGCTCCTCTCCTCTTTACCCAGCTCCAGCGAGGCAGCCGACATTGGGCGAGGGACCGCACGTTGGCCAATCTCCTCCCTTATCCGCTCCTCTTCTCTTCTCTTTGCCCCAGCGAGGCATAAGACATTGGCCCATCTCCTCCTCTCTCTCTTTCTCTTACTGTTTGTGGGGACGTGGGCTCATGAGCGCCATCGTCGCCCAATATTGGTTAGGTTGTGTATTTCACGGGTGGGAACCGCCATCATCGTTGTTAGGTGATGGGGTAACCCAACGTGTGCTTTGACGAGTTTTGGCTGCTAAACTCTCTTTTTAGTATACTCGGCTCCCAGACTGCGCCCTGGTCGTGTTGAACCATGAGCGTTGTCTATGCACATTTAGGGTAGCCGTTTGCGCGTGGAATAGTGCAATGAATCTCGGTCAAGAGACGGTTGGGCGCTGCATTGAAGGCCGGCACAGACGCGAAGACGGGTTGATCAGCCAACGCAAGTCCGCTAAGTTGGGCAGACAGCAGACAGCTGTGATGGAAACTAGTAGGGTGGCGACGTGTGTGCCGAGAGAGAGACGGAGTAAATAATGTCCAAACGGAAGAGAGACCTGGCAAGTGTAATTGATAGATCGCGAGCCTACGCCCCATAAGCCCGCTCCACTGCCATTCCTCTGATCCAATGAGACTAAAATCTCTCTCCTTCTGCTCCAGCCATTGCAGGGCAGGGAAGCGACGGCAATTTTGGTTGTTGTTTTTGAATGCCGCGCTTTGCTTCGCAGAGGCGCCGAAGCGCTCCGCTTGTGGGCGGAAAATATTTCACACCGAATATGTGTGTGAAGGCGCCCTCTCCCCTTAATATAGTGAAATAGTGCAATCCAGCATACAAGGTCGGACGATAGGACATTCACCGTACCGCACCTCGAGAGTGGATGTTGTTTGTTGGGTAAGGTTAAAACCGGACTGTTCGCAGACAGCCGAATAAACCCGTTCCGGACTAATTGGTGGATGCAACATCATGATGCTGCTGTCGCGGAAACCGCAGTGGCGACGTGTTCGCCGAGAGAGAGTAATAATGTTCAATAGGGAGAGCGACCTGGCTAGTGTAATTGATAGATCGCGAGCCTACTCGCCATTAGCCCGCTCCACTGCCATTCCTCTGACCCAATGAGACTATTCTCTCTCTCGCTCTCCTTCTGCTCCAGCCATTGCAGGGCAGGGAGAGGAAATCGACGGCAATTTTGGTTGTTGTTTTTGAATGCCGCGTTTTGCTTCGCAGAGGCGCCGAAGCGCTCCGCTGGGGGGCGGAAGATATTTCACATCGAATATGTGTGTGAAGGCACCCTCTCCCCTTAATATAGTGAAATAGTGCAATCCAGCATACAAGAGCGGACGATAGGACAGTCACCGTACCGCACCTCGAGAGTGGAAGTTGTTTGATCGTTTGTTAGGCAAGGTTAAAACCTGACTGTTCGCGAACAGCCGAATAACCCGGTTCCGGACTTACAATAGACGCAACATCATGATGCTGCTGCTGTCGCGGAAACCGTGGTGGCGACGTGCGCGCCGAGAGAGTAATAATGTTCAATTGGGAGACAGACCTGGCTAGTGAAATTCATAGATCGCGCTCCACTGCCATTCCTCTGACCCCATGAGACTATTTTCTCTCTCTCTCTCTTCTTCTGCTGCTGCTGCTGCTCCAGCCATTGCAGGGCAGGGAAGGGAAAGCGACGGCAACTTTGGTTGTTGTTTTTGAATGCCGCGCTTTGCTTCGCAGAGGCGCCGAAGCGCTCCGCTGGGGGGCGGAAGATATTCCACACCGAATAGGTGTGTGAAGGCACCCTCTCCCCTTAATATAGTGAAATAGTGCAATCCAGCATACAAGAGCGGACGATAGGACAGTCACCGTACCGCACCTCGAGAGTGGAAGTTGTTTGATCGTTTGTTAGGCAAGGTTAAAACCCGACTGTTCGCGAACAGCCGAATAACCCGGTTCCGGACTTACAATAGACGCAACATCATGATGCTGCTGCTGTCGAAACCGTGGTGGCGACGTGTGCGCCGAGAGAGTAATAATGTTCAATTGGGAGACAGACCTGGCTAGTGAAATTCATAGATCGCGCTCCACTGCCATTCCTCTGACCCCATGAGACTATTTTCTCTCTCTTCTTCTGCTGCTGCTCCAGCCATTGCAGGGCAGGGAAGGAAAGCGACGGCAACTTTGGTTGTTGTTTTGAATGCGCTTTTGAGAGGCGCCGGCGCCCGCTGGGGGCGGAAGATATTCCACACCGAATAGGTGTGTGAAGGCACCCTCCCTTAATATAGTGAAATAGTGCAATCCAGCATACAAGAGCGGACGATAGGACAGTCACCGCACGCACCTCGAGAGTGGAAGTTGTTTGATCGTTTGTTAGGCAAGTTAAAACCCGACTGTTCGCGAACAGCCGAATAACCCGGTTCCGGACTTACAATAGACGCAACATCATGATGCTGCTGCTGTCGCGAAACCGTGGTGGCGACGTGCGCCGAGAGAGTAATAATGTTCAATTGGGAGACAGACCTGGCTAGTGAAATTATAGATCGCGCCCACTGCCATTCCTCTGACCCCATGAGACTATTTTCTCTCTTCTTCTGCTGCTGCTCCAGCCATTGCAGGGCAGGGAAGGGAAAGCGACGGCAATTTTGGTTGTTGAATGCCGCGCCCAGAGGCGCCGGCGCCCCGCTGGGGGAAGATATTTCACACCAATATGTGCGAAGGCACCCTCTCCCTTAATATAGTGAAATAGTGCAATCGAACATATAAGGGCGGACGTTTTCATCACCGTCTCCCACTCGGTGTGTGTGCAGATTCTCGGATCATTTTGTAAAGTATGCTCGACCCCGATTGATTGACGGTCTCCCGGTGTGCAAGTTTCTGTAGTATTAAATCGACCCCCGATTGACTTTGACTGTCTCCATTCGGGTGTGCAAGTTTCTGTAGTATGCTATCAAATCGACCCCGATTGACTTTTGACGGTCTCCCATTCGGGTGTGCAAGTTTCTGTAGTATGCTATTAAATCGACCCCGATTGACTTTGACGGTCTCCCATTCGGTGTGCAAGTTTGTAGTATGCTATTAAATCGACCCCGATTGACTTTCACTGTCTCCCATTCGGTGTGTTTCTGTAGTATGCTATTAAATCGACCCCGATTGACTTTCACTGTCTCCCATTCGGGTGTGCAAGTTTCTGTAGTATGCTATCAAATCGACCCCCGATTGACTTTGACGGTCTCCCATTCGGGTGTGCAAGTTTCTGTAGTATGCTATCAAATCGACCCGATTGACTTTGACGGTCTCCCATTCGGTGTGCAAGTTTCTGTAGTATGCTATTAAATCGACCCCGATTGACTTTGACTGTCTCCCATTCGGTGTGCAAGTTCTCTGTAGTATGCTATCAAATCGACCCCGATTGACTTTGACGGTCTCCCATTCGGTGTGCAAGTTCTCTGTAGTATGCTATCAAATCGACCCCGATTCACTTTGACGGTCTCCCATGCGGGTGTGGAACTTCTCTGGTATGTTGTATAATATGACCGAGGTGCCCCTACCCTTACTATAGTGAAATAGTGCCATCCAGTGTACAAGGGGACGCTTTCATCACCGTCCCACTCGGTGTGTGCACATTCTCGGATCATTTTGTATAGTATGCTATTAAATCGACCCTCGATTGACTCTGACGGTCTCCCATTCGGTGTGCAAGTTTCTGTAGTATGCTATTAAATCGACCCCCGATTGACTTTGACTGGCTCCCATTCGGTGTGCAAGTTTCTGTAGTATGCTATCAAATCGACCCCGATTGACTTTGACATCGTATGTTCCCAAATTGTGCAAGTTTCTGTAGTATTATTAAATCGACCCCATTGACTTTGACGGTCTCCCCATTCGGGTGTGCAAGTTTCTGTAGTATGCTATTAAATCGACCCCGATTGACTTTGACTGTCTCCCATTCGGGTGTGTTTCTGTAGTATGCTATCAAATCGACCCCGATTGACTTTGACGGTCTCCCATTGCAAGTTTCTGTAGTATGCTATTAAATCGACCCCGATTGACTTTGACGGTCTCCCATTCGGGTGTGCAAGTTTCTGTAGTATGCTATTAAATCGACCCCGATTGACTTTGACTGTCTCCCATTCGGGTGTGCAAGTTTCTGTAGTATGCTATCAAATCGACCCCGATTGACTTTGACGGTCTCCCCATTCGGTGTGCAAGTTTCTGTAGTATGCTATTAAATCGACCCCGATTGACTTTTGACGGTCTCCCATTCGGTGTGCAAGTTTCTGTAGTATGCTATTAAATCGACCCCGATTGACTTTGACTGTCTCCCATGCAAGTTTCTGTAGTATGTTATCAAATCGACCCCGATTGACTTTGACGGTCTCCCCATTCGGGTGTGCAAGTTTCTGTAGTATGCTATTAAATCGACCCCCGATTGACTTTGACCGTCTCCCATTCGGGTGTGCAAGTTTCTAGTATGCTATTAAATCGACCCCCGATTGACTTTGACTGTCTCCCATTCGTGCAAGTTTCTGTAGTATGCTATTAAATCGACCCCGATTGACTTTCACTGTCTCCCATTCGGGTGTGCAAGTTTCTGTAGTATGCTATCAAATCGACCCCGATTGACTTTTGACGGTCTCCCATTCGGTGTGCAAGTTTCTGTAGTATGCTATTAAATCGACCCCGATTGACTTTGACGGTCTCCCATTCGGGTGTGCAAGTTTCTGTGGTATGCTATCAAATCGATCCCCGATTGACTTTGACGGTCTCCCATTCGGGTGTGCAAGTTTCTGTAGTATGCTATCAAATCGACCCCGATTGACTTTGACGGTGTCCCATTCGGTGTGCAAGTTTCTGTAGTATGCTATTAAATCGACCCCGATTGACTTTGACGGTCTCCCATTCGGGTGTGCAAGTTTCTGTAGTATGCTATTAAATCGACCCTCGATTGACTTTCACTGTCTCCCATTCGGGTGTGCAAGTTTCTGTAGTATGCTATTAAATCGACCCCCGATTGACTTTCACTGTCTCCCATTCGGGTGTGCAAGTTTCTGTAGTATGCTATCAAATCGACCCCCGATTGACTTTGACGGTCTCCCATTCGGGTGTGCAAGTTTCTGTAGTATGCTATCAAATCGACCTCCGATTGACTTTGACTGTCTCCCATTCGGGTGTGCAAGTTTCTGTAGTATGCTATTAAATCGACCCCCGATAGACTTAGACGGTGTCCCATTCGGGTGTGCAAGTTCTCTGTAGTATGCTATCAAATCGACCCCCGATTCACTTTGACGGTCTCCCATGCGGGTGTGGAACTTTTCTGGTATGTTGTATAATATGACCGAGGTGCCCCTACCCCTTACTATAGTGAAATAGTGCCATCCAGTGTACAAGGGCGGACGTTTTCATCACCGTCTCCCACTCGGTGTGTGCACATTCTCGGATCATTTTGTATAGTATGCTATTAAATCGACCCTCGATTGACTTTGACGGTCTCCCATTTCGGGTGTGTTTCTGTAGTATGCTATTAAATCGACCCCGATTGACTTTGACTGGCCCATTCGGTGTGCAAGTTTCTGTAGTATGCTATCAAATCGACCCCGATTGACTTTGACGGTCTCCCATTCGTGTGCAAGTTTCTGTAGTATGCTATCAAATCGACCCCCGATTGATTTTGACGGTCCCCATTCGGGTGTGCAAGTTTCTGTAGTATGCTATTAAATCGACCCCCGATTGACTTTGACGGTCTCCCATTCGGTGTGCAAGTTTCTGTAGTATGCTATTAAATCGACCCCGATTGACTTTGACTGTCTCCCATTCGGGTGTGCAAGTTTCTGTAGTATGCTATCAAATCGACCCCGATTGACTTTGACGGTCTCCCATTCGGTGTGCAAGTTTCTGTAGTATGTTATTAAATCGACCCCGATTGATTTTGACGGTCTCCCATTCTCCGATTGACTTTGACTGTCTCCCATTCGGTGTGTTTCTGTAGTATGCTATCAAATCGACCCCGATTGACTTTGACGGTCTCCCATTCGGGTGCTTTGACGGTCTCCCATTCGGTGTGCAAGTTTCTGTGGACCCCATTGACTTTGACTGTCTCCATTCGTGCAAGTTTCTGTAGTATGCTATCAAATCGACCCCGATTGATTTTTGACGGTCTCCCATTCGGGTGTGCAAGTTTCTGTAGTATGCTATCGTTGAAAAGTTTCCGATTGACTTTTGACTGTCTCCCATTCGGGTGTGCAAGTTTCTGTAGTATGCTATTAAATCGACCCCGATTGACTTTCACTGTCTCCCATTCGGTGCAAGTTTCTGTAGTATGCTATCAAATCGACCCCGATTGACTTTGACGGTCTCCCATTCGGTGTGCAAGTTTCTGTAGTATGCTATTAAATCGACCCCGATTGACTTTGACGGTCTCCCATTTGTGCAAGTTTCTGTGGTATGCTATCAAATCGATCCCCGATTGACTTTGACGGTCTCCCATTCGGTGTGCAAGTTTCTGTAGTATGCTACAAATCGACCCCGATTGACTTTTGACTGTCCCATTCGGGTGTGCAAGTTTCTAGTATGCTCGACCCCCATTGACTTTGACCAAGTTTCTGTGGTATGCTATCAAATCGATCCCCGATTGACTTTGACGGTCTCCCATTCGGGTGTGCAAGTTTCTGTAGTATGCTATTAAATCGACCCCCGATTGACTTGACGGTCTCCCATTCGGTGTGCAAGTTTCTGTAGTATGTAAATCGAATTGTTGAATTCTGCAAGTTTCTGTAGTATGCTATTAAATCGACCCCCGATTGACTTTGACGGTCTCCCATTCGGTGTGCAAGTTTCGTAGTATGTTATCAAATCGACCCCCGATTGACTTTTGACGGTCTCCCATTCGGGTGTGCAAGTTTCTGTAGTATGCTATCAAATCGACCCCCGATTGACTTTGACGGTCTCCCATTCGGGTGTGCAAGTTTCTGTAGTATGCTATTAAATCGACCCCTGATTGACTTTGACGGTCTCCCATTCGGGTGTGCAAGTTCTCTTGGTGCATTTGAAGTATGAGTTGAGTTTAATGAAGTTGATTTCGTCATAGGCACGGTGCTGTGCTGTGCTGTGCCATCGACAACACCAATAAGGAAGGGGCATCTATTTTTACTTAGGCTAGCATACCTAAGTTAAAGCAAACTCCCCTTGCCAATACAAGAAGGAAGAGGATTTCTTATAGTCTAATAAACAATTCATCATGACCAAATACAGTATCTAACACAGGGGGTCCGGGGGCGCAGCCCCCGGTTAGCAACTAACCATTTGATTGCATTATCTCTGAGAATAGTTAGCAATTATCCATTTGATTGCATTATCCCAGGTTAAGGGGGTTGTGTGTGGTTCCATATCACCAGATTTATTAAAAAACTCTACGTCAGGCTAAACAGTTTAGGCTAGATAGTACGATACGATACGAAGTCATTAGTTAAGAGGTGAAAGAAGATTATTAGGAATTGAAGAAAAGGTGGTGAAACTGAAATACAGTAGGAGTAGAAAGAATCTGGGCTCAACCAGATCGCTTCATCTTTCTTATTGGTGTTTTGTCTTTGTTCTGCTCCCTTGGGTCGTCAGACCTTTGTATTAATATTGGTTTATTTATATAATGCCGCTTATTATTATTATTTTTGTTATTGTTGGAGTTAGTGAGCCCGCCCAGGTCCTTGTGTAACTGGGAGGGTAGTCACATTTTTTTTTGGTGTTAGTTAAGTGTTAGTTGTGTTAGTCTAAAGGTACACTGTATGCCAGGTTCTTAGTGGAGCTGGTTGGTCACTCTCATCTTTATTCCTCTAGTAATGTTTTATGTAGAAATGTGTATATTGAGGCAGGAGGTGGTTCAATTCCTTCTTCCTGTCTATATTATTTTTCCAGTTTTGATATGTTTCTGTGTTAAGTTCAGTCACTTTTTTCCAAATATTTACAGCTTTGTTGTGTATATCTACATTGATTGCTGGTGAGGTTTGCTCTCTTGTGTAGCTGTTCATTATTGATGTGGTCTGTATATTTTATGTTATATATAAATCTGAGGGCTATATATTTTGTACTGTTGTAACCTTTAATGCACGTTTTACTAAGGGTGTTCAATGGGATGGGTGGGTAGTCCATAATTGACTGACAAGGCAATATAAACTTCTTTTGTTATTAATGCTAAGGTTCTTGTGCTAGTTTTTATTTTTGATAATCTTATTCTTGCTCGTCGTTCTTTATCTTTTTAAGCATGTTATATATCCTCTTTTGTTAGTTTTAATCCAAGCATCCTACCTTCAGTGTCGTATGGGTATAGTTCCTGGTCGACTATTACTGACTTGTTTTTAATCTTGGCTATTGGTATTATCTTGAATTTGTTCTTATTTGTCCTGATTTTCCATTTTTTCTAAAATCATTTATGTTTTTATCGCTCTACCGTGTAGAGTGCCATGCAAATTGAGTTGATTTTCCTGGGTATGATACTATTTGAGTAATATCATCAGCAAACATTACATATTCACTAAAGGGGGTAGGTTGAGGTGTGTCTGAAGTATAAATTGTATATAGTGTTGGAGAAAGGCATCCTCCTTGAGGTACTCCACTCTCAAGATTAAACATAGTTCCTAAAAGTTTCCAATTTGAATTTGTGCTCTCCTATCATCTAAATAGTTACACAATATTCTTAGCATGTATTCGTTAAGTCCCAGTTTTAATATTTTATATTTCAAGCCTAAATGCCCAACTTTATCAAAAGCCTTAGAAACATCCCTTAAAATTATATTGATCTGGTTACCCTTGCTTTTTCTATTGCAATTATTTCCGTTATTATAGCTATTGCAGTTAGGGTATTTCTATTGGGCATAAATCCATGTTGTCTGTTGTTAGTTTTCCCATGTTGTGTTAAAAAGGCTATAAGTCTTGAATTTAATATTTTTTCCAATAGTTTCCCGGTAATTTTCTAATAAAGATATTGGCCTGTAGTTTAATATTTCCTTATTGTCCTTACCCTCTTTAGGAATAAATATCATTTTAGCATATTTTAGTTTGTCTGGAAAGTAACCAGTTATTAAGCATGCGTTATAAATGTTTAATAGTGTATTTAAAATGTTTTCAGGTAGATTCATGATCATATTTCGTGTAATACCTGTGAGCCCAGGGCTTTTTCCTTAAATTCCTCAGACAGTGCATCATTTCTCCCATGGTTATTTGATTATTAGGTAATAAGTTATAGTCTATATATTGCCTTGGGGTGATTCTATGTATTTGTCTTCCCATTTCTTCTTCTATCCTTTCTTCGTGTTCACTATCAAAATCTTCATTTTCCTCATCTGATATTTTAAAACTTTTACCCATTCCCTTTGAATGCTGACTCTTGTTCATTTTCCTCGTGCAATTTTGTTCCATTTTGGTCTTTAATGTATGGTGTTTTTGCTTGTTGTGCCCCCTCATCTTGTTTATGGAAGTCCAAAATGTTTTTGTGTCTTTAGTCATGTCAGCCGCCATTATAATATCATTCCATTTTTTATTGTTTGCTTCCTTACATGCGTCTTAATTTTATCTGTAGTGCTATCTGTGTCGTATATAGTGTTACGAACCCTCCAGCACTACGAAGCACGCCATCTATTGTCCTGATCTACCTACCCAGCACCACGAGCAACGCCATCTAGGGACGAGACACGAGTATGACTCGTCTTAGTTACCACCGAGGTTTCCCTTCTCCCTATCCTGGTTGTTGCGTCACCTCCAATTCGAGGAGAGAGCACTTGGCTCTGGGAAGTGACCACAGGATCATCTATCCTCTAAACCTACGTACGTGCAGTGACTACCTACCGTCTTCTACAATACTCAGCCTTACTCGTCAGCCATCTCAGCTCCTCACTTAAGTACTAGTATCTCTTGTATTAATTTCCCCACGTCCACTTGCTTCGAGATTGTTTTATGTTTATTAATATGTATATACTGTTAATGTTTAGGTTAAGTTTGGTTAAGGGTAATTTATAAGCTGAATATTTTGTTAAGGGATTTATGGTACTCTATTATATACAACGAAAACTCGCATCCTTTGTCTACCCTTTTATAGTCCGATTGTCTTTGTTTTTTGTTGTTACCTGTTGGGATCTGGGTAGACGTATAACTATATTCTAAATCCCCAACTCGTAACAAATGGCGACCGTGACAGGACACGACCTTAAGTACCATATTCCTTCCTCCCTTGTTACTCAGTGTTAATTATTCCTCCCAGTCACTTCTGTTCACAATTGCTTTACGGTGGTTTAAAGTTCCTTCATATGTGTTTGCATATATTGGTATTATCGTACAGTAAGAGTGACAGACGTAGGATATTAGGTTCCAAGTGTCATAAGGCTTACCTGTTATTACACGTGGCAGTTGTGTAGTAAGTCTTATCGAGTGTAGGGAAGAATCCGGATCTGTTTAATGCCGTACCCTCACTCCAGAGTAGGCTGTTCCATAGTCACTAGTTTACGGTGAAGTGATATCTTGGGACGCCCCGCTCTACCAGGACCCCATAATTATAAAGCCTCAATTATTGTTCTTCTCATTATCTCATTCAGGGTCAATCATACCATTTATCAGGGTTGTTAATCCGGATCTTTATATTAATGCCGTAATACGCCCTACCTCTTTCAAGTCTCTTATCCTTATCTAAGGATCTTCTCAGAAGAACAATAATCATAAGTGTAATTTCCCTAGGTATAACTTGGTTAGTTTTCGACTTTCTGGTTATCCACTGCCGTGATATTTTCTAGGGTTATCCACTTATCTTATCTTTGGACCATTAGTTAATTTATCCTATTTTTCTTAACAATGGCCACCTCAGGTTTTGATCTCCAGGATTTTATTGAAAATCCTTCCGTAGCTAAATTACGTGTTAATATCCTGAAGAAAGAATGGAAAGAAATAGCCAACTATTATAATATCCCATTTTCACAGCAACTGACTAAGGAAATGTTAAAAATCATGTGATTGAAGTGCTGGTTCAACATGAAGTTTTAAAAGAATCCGCTGTTGACAGATTAACGCCCATGTCCAAGAAACTTCAACCACTATCCACCACCCCTCCTCACTCAGAAGTTGCTTCAGGTCTGGCTAGCCCTCAAGAAAAAACACAACGAATAGACGCCTTGGAACTGGAACGAGCTAGGTTCGAGTTCCAAATCAAAATGAAAGAACTCGAGTTGGAGCAGGAGTCGGAACAGGCCAAGTTGCAGCATGAAGAAAAGTTGGAACAGGCCAAGTTGGAACAGGCCAAGTTGAAGCACAAGTTGGAGCATGAGGGAAGGTCGGAACAGGCCAAGTTGGAGCATGAGGAAATGATGGAACGGGCCAAGTTGGAGCAGGAGGTTAGACTGAAAGAACTACAGGTAAGAGAGATAGAAGTCACCTTAACATCGGAGTTTAGATCAAAGGAAGTGGCATTAAGAGAGAAACTAGCTGCTTTTAACCCTGCTACTGCTTCTTCCCTTGTTCCCGGGTTTGATGAATCCGATATGGACGGGTCATTTAGGATTTTTGAGAAAATAGCCGGGAAGAATGAGTGGCCCAAAGGACCAGTGGGTGTCAGTGTTAGTTCCTAAATTATATGGTAAGGCTCGTAGAGTTTATAACTGTTTTAGACCAGACTGATGACTATGATAACGTAAAAAGAATATCCTCACCTCTTATGCTATCACGCCAGATGGATACCGGCAGAAGTTTCGTAAACTAACCAAAACCATTTTCCCACACCTTTGTTGAGTTTGCTCAAGAAAAGCTTAGGTTTTAAGAAGTGGTTAGAGGCTACAGAGACCTCCACATTTCAGGATTTGTTAAATTTGGTAGTCCTGGAGGAGTGGAAGAGCAAGATACCATTTCACATCTTGAAGCATGTGGAGGAGCGTGGAGAGGTTAATTTAGGGCGTGCTGCTGAGCTGGCTGATGCGTACGCTTTGTTGGTGGAGTCACTGGGCAGTAGAGAACGTGGTACTTCCCGACATGTTAGGTCCTCCTCTGATGATAACCTTGGGAACGTGAGTGGTAGGTCGAAAGGTCCCACACCTACTCCCCGATGCAACCAAGCTTACTTGTTCTTACTGTAAAAACCCAGGCCATATGATCCAGTCTTGTAAACACCCAAAGTGTCGAACTTCTAAAAATAGTCCCCTGGATCCCAAATCCAAACCAATAGCAACCACCAATGTGGAAAGGCCCCATCAGGATCTCTTCTCTTCATCCACCTATGAGGGAAAATTTTCAATCATAGAGAGGTCTCGTTCTTTCCCTATTCGTATACTACGTGATACGGGGGCAGCACAATCTATCCTCCTGTTTAACGTCATTCCTGATATATCTACCGCATTTACTAATGAGAGTGTTCTAATTTCAGATCTCTCATCCTATCTTTTCCTATCCTTTAGCTAAAGTGCACCTCCAATGTCCCTTGATTACTGGGGAAGTGCAAATAGCCATAAGGAAAGACCCAATGCCTGTGTGTGCGGCATTCATTTATTATTGGGTAATGACTTGGTGGTGTATCTAGTGGTTCCTAACATAAAAGACAGTCGACTCTCCCTTACCTGTCAACTCCACCACTGACCTTAAAGAAACTATTCCTCATCTTTTCCCATCTTGTGCTGTCACCGGTCACAGAGTGTGCGAATGGGCCCTCGTCTAAAAAACCACCTCTAATATTTTCCTACCCACAGAAGATCTGTACACAAGACAATTAGTAAGGATGAGCCTGTTAAAGCCCAACAATCTGATCCATCTTTGACTAAACTTCATCATGCAGCAGTTGAGGGTGGTAAAGATTTTAACACCCTTCCGTGTTTTTATTATCATGAAGGGGTTTTGATGAGGGCCTATAGGCACCCTGAGCTTGCCCATCTAGACACGTGGTCTGAAATACATCAAGTGGTAATTCCCACCTCAGTCAGACCAGCATTAATTGCCCTTGCCCATGATGGTATTTCAGGACATTTGGGAATCCTGAAAACATATAAAAAGCTCCTCCAACACTATTATTGGCCTGGACTTAGGAAGGATGTGTCAAAATACCTAAAATCTTGTCATATTTGTCAAATGGTAGGAAAACCAAATGAAAGTATACCAGCAGCTCCCATTAAGCCCATCCCAGTATTTTTTACACCATTTGAAAAGATTGTTGTGGATTGTGTGGGCCAATTACCAAAGACTAAGAAGGGAAATCAATTCCTGCTCACAGTTATGGATACCAGTACACGTTATCCTGAGGCTTTTCCCCTTAAAAGCATCACTTCAAAAAACGTAGTCAAACATCTTTTGCACCTTTTCACTTCAGTGGGCATTCCTAAAGAGATCCAATCCGATCAGGGCACCAATTTTACGAGCAATCTTTTCAAACAGGTGATGAAAGACCTCAGTGTGGACCATTGTACATCAATGCTCAAAAAATACTGTATAGAACACCAAAAGGAATGGGATGAAAGCATAGACTTGTTACTCTTTGCCATCAGGGAATGTCCCCAGGAGTCATTGGGTTTCTCCTCGTTCGAGTTACTATATGGGAGACAAATAAGGGGACTTTAAAATAGTAAGTAAAGGAGCAGTGGTTTGACACTCATCTATTAAGCTCGCAAATACTTCCCCAATACATTGACACTTTTAAGGACAAATTAACTGAAGTCCGAACCATTGCTCAGTCAAACTTAAAAGTCCAAGAAAAATGGTGAAGTCCCAACCTAAATTAGTTAAAAGATCATTTTCTCCAGGACAAAGTGTTACTCTTTCTACCCATTCCAGGCTCTCCCTCTTTAAAAGCAAGTTTACTGGTCCCTATATATAGTTGCTGATAAACTATCTCCCCTCAACTATATAGTCCATACTCCTGATCGCCGAAAAGATTCACAACTTGTTCACATTAATCTCATGAAACTTTACCATTCCAGGCAGTCAGAGGAAGATATCCCAGAGGCTATAAGCCAACCTGTATTGCATACGGTTTTGTCAGGGCCGGAGCCGGAGACAGATGACATGGACCTATTGGAGAATTTAGACTTCCCTCTACCTAAAGAGAACCCTGCTAACAGTCACATACTCAACAACTTGATGAGTATTTTCTGTTCTGAATCCATCTCAAGCAAAAGATCTCACTCTGCTATTATCAACATTTCCTAAAGTCACATCAGACCTCCCAGGGTTTTGTAATATACTTAAAACATGATATTGCTTAATCTCAGATGATGTACAACCCATTAGGCAATCAGCCTATCGACTAAATCCACAAAAAAGAGAGATTATGAAAAAGGAGGTAGACTTTTTGTTAAAACATAACTTAGCTGAGCCTAGTACTTCCCCCTGGGCTTCCCCTTGCCTTCTCATTCCAAAACCCGATGGCACTTTTCGTTTCTGTACCGATTATCGTAAAGTGAACCAGGTCACTGTCTCAGACTCCTACCCTTTACCTTTGATTTAAGATATAATAGACAGCATAGGGCTGTGCCAAATTTATCAGTACGGTGGACTTATTGAAAGGATATTATCAAGTGGGACTCACGGATAGGGCCAAAATAATCTCGGCATTTATAACCATTTGGTCTTTTTTCAATATTTGGTTATGGCGTTTGGCTTTTCTAATGCTCCGGCCACATTCCAGAGGGCCATCAACTTCCTAATTCAGGACCTAGGTGGGACGTTCGCCTACCTGGATGACCTGGTGGTGGTGTCGGACAGCTGGGACGAACATCTGGTGCGTTTGGAGATACTGTTTGCACGACTGCAAGAGACTGGATTCACCATAAACCTGGCTAAATCTGCTTTTGGCCGGGCCTCAGTGACTTACCTGGGACATATCGTTGGGCATGGTATGGTGAGACCCAAGGACGCAAACGTTAGAGCCATCTTGTCCTTCCCCACTCCAAGGACGAGGAAGGAACTCATGCGCTTCCTGGGGATGTGCGGCTACTACCGTCGGTTCTGCAGTAACTTCTCCAGCGTGGCGGACCCCCACAGACCTACCAGTTCTGCGGTCCCTTACATCTGGAACCAGAGGTGCGACCAGTCTTTCCACCGCCTCAAAGCCTTCCTTGCCTCCAAGCCTGACTACACCTCGCCCTTCCATCTGCAAATCGACGCTAGTGGTGTCGGAGTGGGGGCTGTGCTCCTACAACCCGACCCAACCACTGATGTTCTTCACCCTGTGGCATATTACTCCGCCAAGTTGAAAAAACATCAGACCAACTACTCGACCATAGAGAAGGAGGCCTTGGCTCTGGTGTTGGCAATAAAGAAGTTTGAATGTTACCTCCAGTCTTGCCTACAAACAACCCTAGTCTTCACCGACCATAACCCACTCATTGCTCCATATCCAAACCAACAAGACCTCCAACCAGCGAATCCTCCGCTGGGCTCTCCTCACCCAGCCCTATAATCTACAAGTCCGGCACATAAAGGGGGTAGACAACCTGATTGCAGACTCCTTATCCCGAGCTCCAGTGGAAATGCAGCAGCTACTCTCCAGACGCACCAGGTGATCACCTCCTTCGCGCCTGCGCTACGGAGGTCTTTGGAGGGGGGGTGTGTTACGAACCCCTCCACCGATTGTCATGATCTACCTACCCAGCACTACGAACCACGCCATCTATTGTCTTCATCTACCTACCCAGCACCACGAGCAACGCCATCTAGGGACGAGACACGAGTATGACTCGTCTTAGTTACCACTCCTGGGTTTCCCTTCTCCATATCCTGGTTGTTGCGTCACTTCCTAATTCGAGGAGAGAGCACTTGGCTCTGGGAAGTGACCACAGGATCATCTATCCTCTAAACCTACGTACGTGCAGTGACTACCTACCGTCTTCTACAATACTCAGCCTTACTCGTCAGCCATCTCAGCTCCTCACTTAAGTACTAGTATCTTGTATTAATTTCCCCACGTCCACTTGCTTCGAGATTGTTTTATGTTTATTAATATGTATATACTGTTAATGTTTAGGTTAAGTTTGGTTAAGGGTAATTTATAAGCTGAATATTTTGTTAAGGATTTATGGTACTCTATTATATACAACGAAAACTCGCATCCTTTGTCTACCCTTTTATAGTCCGATTGTCTTTGTTTTTTATTGTTGTTACCTGTTGGGATCTGGTAGACGTATAACTATATTCTAAATCCCCAACTCGTAACAATAGCCATCTGTTACTGCCGTGTCTTTCCATATACCTGTTTATTTCATTGTAATAGGTCTGGATTAATTTAACTTCTTCTGGTAGTCTGTTGTTGGGTAATGTTCTAAAGTGTGAAGTAGGAGTGTGTTTGGTTATAGATGTTTTTATTGCTGAGTGCAGTCTGTCCATTTCTGAGTCTATATCTTCTGTTGTTTTCCCTTGTAGGTTAATCGAGTGGTGATTACTTAAGTCGTCTTTGAAGCTGTCCCAGTCTGTTTTACTCATTTTCAGTCTCTTTTTTATTGGTATCTGTATGGGGCTTGTTGACAGTGTTAGTATAATTGGCAGATGGTCACTGCCTGTATTATATGGTAATTGAAAAAGGCTTTGTTGTTGGTAAAAATTTTGTCTGGTGTCGATTGTGTATTGTGATTTCTCCAGGTTGGAAAGTTAGGACCCAGATGATTGATTTTCCCTAAATTTATTAATTGATTAAGGGCGTTTCCCACGACGTTATTATTTGTATTGTCAAAAATCCTATGTCTGGCGTTAAAGTCTCCTAAGATGTACATCGGATGACTATTGTTAGCCAATTTTAATAGGTCTTCTATAGGTAAGTAGTAGCAATAATTACGTCTCCTTGAGTTGTATTTATTTTTATTGCTAGAAATTCATCCTGGAAGTCATCAATTAGTTTAAATTTTAAGTTTCTTTTAACCGCTATCGCTACTCCGTCATTTTTCTCGCCCGATTTATTTCTTTGGTTTACATAATAGTTAAAGAGTTTTATGTTGTTGTTTTCTGTCTCACCGTGACTGTTTATTAGTATAATGTCAGGTCAATTTCGCGATATATATTACTTAGGTTAATTCTCTCGGTCTTCCAGTTTCTTACGTTGTGTTGTATTATTCTTAAAGTTCTTACTGTTTGTCTATTGTCCATTATTTCTTATACTTGGATTGTGGCAGTCAGTTGGAGTGGAGACCTATCATCCTGTTTCCCGCTTCTGACTCTTCTATACTCTGACGGGTCTACTATTTTAAAGTCTTTGGCCGTAATCTTTAGTTTGTCCGTAGTAATTAGTGACCAGACATAATCTTCACTTAGGGATTTTTCTTGATATGTCCACTTGTATATCCCTCCTTCACAGTTTTTTACTATTGTCCCTCCTGTTGGTCTCGATGTTGGGATTCCATGTTTTGTTGTAGTGATAACTTTTAATCCAATTTCTTCAGCAGATTCAGGTTGTATATTGTGATCAGTTTCCATCTTATCTTCTCTCCTCCTACTCCTTTGTCTGTCCTTTTGTTATTTCTATCTTCTCTTTGTCACTTCTAGTCATTTGTCTGGGATCTCTATCAGTCGCTTGTGTTCCTTGTGTATCAGCTGTTGCTCCTTGCTCAAACCTTTGTTCGTCTTGATGTAGTCTTTCTCTCAGTTCGCTTGCATATGTTGTCTGAAATAGTTTTTCGGATTGTGGATTCTCTGGAAATATCATCTCTGGTAGGTTATTCAATTTAAACATTTTCCTTAATTCCTCATTGTATGATCCGGTGCAATGATATTGTGCAAATGTGCATGGATCATACTAATCATTACCTTATCATGTATTGGCTCACTTAGGTTTAATACTGTGGATTCTGGTCTATGAGCCTCTTGGACCGCTCTTTGCTATTTCGACGTATGTCGTATCCTTCTTGTCTTGTTCCTTTTCCTTGTTTCTTGTACTTTATCATGTGTTTTTTATTGGGCATGCCATTGCTAACGTCCTATGTCCTATGTATACATTCCTGTTTCTTACAGTTGAGACAGCCAACATGTGTATTCTTACATTCAGTGTAGGTATGGTCGTCGCCTGCACAATCTGAGCAGTACTTTTTTTCTTTTTCCGGACAGTCTCTCGTTGTGTGTTCTTCATATTTGTAGCAGGAGAAGCAAGTTTGCAGACTGATGAATGTCTCCTTCTTTATTTGATGTGGTGTGACTGACATGTTGAATATTAGAAAGCCCTGTTGTAAAACTTTCTCAGCCATTGACACTTCTTCAAACATGAGTATAGTCCTTTATCTTAATGACTTCTTCAATCTTCATCCACCTATTTTGGCGTTCCAGTTCTTCTTTCAGGTCTTCCTCCCGATCTCTTGATCGACTTGACGAACAAAAACTGATCTTTTTGCTTTTTGTTCTGGTGGCATGACAACAATAAGGCCTTCATTGTAAAATATATCTCTTGCTTCTTTTGAAAGGATTTTATCTGAATCAAAGTCATCTTTACAGATTACTTTAAAACCTTCATTGGTGCTGAATATTCTAGTTAGTGGGACTTGCAGTTTGTTGTAAGTGATTTCTGCCACTTTTCCCCTTCCAATAGAGTGTCCCTTATCTCTATGTTTTATTCTAATGCTAGTTGTCATCTTCTTGATTACATCTAATCCTACCTATAACACAGGGCTCCTGCCTGGGAGCAGTGACCCGCCCCCCTCTTGGACGGGCGTCGGGCTCTGCACCCAGGTTACCTGTGACTATAGTAATATCTAAAAAGTTGCCACTCGGTGACCCCGGACAAG
Source organism: Homarus americanus (assembly GCF_018991925.1). NCBI lineage: Eukaryota > Metazoa > Arthropoda > Malacostraca > Decapoda > Nephropidae > Homarus > Homarus americanus. The sequence goes on along the minus strand of NW_024727728.1, from coordinate 59,422 downwards.
GGGTGCCCTGCACTATCACAGGTTCCCTTGCCGGATCGACCGTATCGCGAAGTCCGCCTCCCGTTCAAAGAACGGAGTGCATGAGGGGATGAAAAAAGGAAAGAAGAGGACTTAGAGAGTAGAAACAGCCTACCTACCACGCCACGTTCGGTCAGCCAATCAGAGCACCGCAGTAAACGTGCATGTATCACGCCACCGTGGGGCACCACTGATTGGCCAATCCAGGACGTAGACGCACGGGTAGTAGTCAAAATTTGGGTAGGCCAAATATTTGTTTTTTCCAAAGTTGGAATTTCCCGTACAATCTGTGATGGTAATTACACCGTCACTATGTTGAGTAAGTACAATCACTAGGATTGAGTGTCTTATCACAACAAAGTTGCAGACTCAAACATGCAGCAAAAGAATCAGGTCTTCGCAGCTCCGTGTCTATTTTTACTTAGGCTAGCATACCTAAGTTAAAGCAAACAAGAAGGAAGAGGATTTCATAGTCCAATTCATCATGACCAAATACAGTATCTAACACAGGGGGTCCGGGGCGCAGCCCCGGTTAGCAACTAACCATTTGATTGCATTATTCTGAGAATAGTTAGCAATTATCCATTTGATTGCATTATCCCAGGTTAAGGGGGTTGTGTGTGGTTCCATATCACCAGATTTATTAAAAAACTCTACGTCAGGCTAAACAGTTTAGGCTAGATAGTGGTGGCTGCTTGGATTATTTCTTTTTTCTCTTATTGACTTCGGTGGCTAACCTCTATAAAATTGAGGACACCAATAGACTTTGTACTAAGGTTAGGTTAAACAGACACTTTTGTTGTAATGGAGGATTTCGCCATCGGGGAGCGTGACGAAACCTCCGGCGAAAGTAGTGGTTAGGTTAGGCGGCCCGGTAGTGGTTGGTTAGTTGCCTGTATTATTATTATTATATAAAATTTAAGGTCCCCGTTAGACTTTACCACGGTCAGGCTAAACAGTTTAGGCTGCTTGGATTATTTCTTTGTCTCTTATTGACTTCGGGTGGCTAACCTCTATAAAATTGAGGACACCAATAGACTTTGTACTAAGGTTAGGTTAAACAGACACTTTTGTTGTAATGGAGGATTTCGCCATCGGGGCGTGACGAAACCTCCGCGAAAGTAGTGGTTGGTTAGTTGCCTGTATTATTATTATTATATAAAATTTAAGGTCCCCGTTAGACTTTACCACGGTCAGGCTAAACAGTTTAGGCTGCTTGGATTATTTCCTTGTCTCTTATTGACTTCGGGTGGCTAACCTCTATAAAATTGAGGACACCAATAGACTTTGTACTAAGGTTAGGTTAAACAGACACTTTTGTTGTAATGGAGGATTTCGCCATCGGGGAGCGTGACGAAACCTCCGGCGAAAGTAGTGGTTAGGTTAGGCGGCCCGGTAGTGGTTAGGTAGTTGCCTGTATTATTATTATATAAAAATTTAAGGTCCCCGTTAGACTTTACCACGGTCAGGCTAAACAGTTTAGGCTGCTTGGATTATTTCTTTGTCTCTTATTGACTTCGGGTGGCTAACCTCTATAAAATTGAGGACACCAATAGACCTTGTACTAAGGTTAGGTTAAACAGACACTTTTGTTGTAATGGAGGATTTCGCCATCGGGGCGTGACGAAACCTCCGCGAAAGTAGTGGTTAGGTTAGGCCCGGTAGTGGTTGGTTAGTTGCCTGTATTATTATTATTCTATAAAATTTAAGGTCCCCTGTTAGACTTTACCACGGTCAGGCTAAACAGTTTAGGCTGCTTGGATTATTTCTTTGTCTCTTATTGACTTCGGGTGGCTAACCTCTATAAAATTGAGGACACCAATAGACTTTGTACTAAGGTTAGGTTAAACAGACACTTTTTAATGGAGGATTTCGCCATCGGGGAGCGTGACGAAACCTCCGCG
>NW_024727728.1:30000-52500 GCF_018991925.1 Homarus americanus | reverse complement strand
ATCATCCTTAGGGGAACAAGTTCCCCAACCACGAAGCGGAAGACGCTCTGCCACCGACTTTCTTCACCACCGACATTACCAGGCAGGAAGGTTTGAGGGGCTTGTCGCGGGGTACCAGCGGCCATGGCGCCGGCACTCCCACCCCTGACTCCGTTCCTTCTCATTGAGTGGTAAATAGCCAATAGGAAAAGTGTTCCAGCAGAACATCTCGCAGAGTCATATACACACACAGTTTTAATGCATATACGCCGTGTTCCGCCCTTACTCGGCCGCACCTTTGCCGCTTAAACTTTGACCTCTTTTCCCTGTTCCGCATGCCACAGCAGTGGCACTTGTTTATCCGGAGAAAGAGAGCGAGAGTCGCAGTATTAATTGGCGTGAGCGGCCTTTCCGGCTGCAGAACTAGTGCTCTATCCCGGCGAGCGCCGTTATGAGGCGCAACACCGTCTTTAACGCTTAGAGAGAACTCCCCTGCCTCCCTCCCAGTCATGAGATAGACGTGGACTCGTGGCGAACTCTCAAAGAGAACGCCCACACCGCGCCTGACCGTGGAGAGGGTGGAGGAGCGCGTGAGGAAGAGCACGGCGTCACCCAAGCATTCTCATCTCTGCCTGCACCACTACATGGTAGACTGCGGCCCAGGCGCACTCATCAATTTAGGTTCCACTGCAATGCATGCCAAGCACTCTTTTCGAGGTGATAGACGAAATTCCGGCGGGCTTACTTAAAAGATATCCGACCCGGTTTCGTTTCCTCTTCGTGGGATGGAGTGCCTCTTAGAACATGTGCAGCATCAGCTATGAGCGGCCGACGGCCATTCGTGTCTCTGTGGACAGCAGGCAAAAGAGCCGCCCAGTTATTGCAGGGCGACAACTGTCGCTTGTTGTGGTTGAATGTGGGTGCGCCAAGTCCATGGACTTGCTAGTGATAGGCTTGCTTGTTTTATGGCACGCCGCGCAAGGCGCGGCGATTAAACCCAAGGCGAAGCTCGGTTCGGGTTACCCTCGTCGGGGAGACAGTCAGCAGGCACCGAACTCAGCAAACCGATGGATGTATATTTCCGACCTAGAGGAGTGGCGGCAAGCTCATATGGCTGCCGCCGCCGCAATATGCGTTCAACTTGTCGATGTATCTGGTATTCTTGCGATTCACATACCGACACAGTTTGCTGCGGTCTTCATCGACCCACGCGAGTGATCCTTAAGAGTTGTGTATTTGCCATTTGGTCTTTTTTGACTAACCATCACAGGTCGAGTCTCAATGAAAGGGTTTGACAGACATAGCCCAAGTTTGTGGTTTGGGTTTGGCCGACGGCTTGTTGTTGTTTTTGACACTTGAATTTCACTTTTTGGGTCAAGAGGCTTATTCGCCGGTAGTAAGGAACGGACGGGCAGCCGCCCAAAGCCCCGTCCGTCCTCCTCCTTCGCTCGCCCGAGTGTGGTCCACCTACAGCGTGGTGGTACCTATTTTGGTGCGGGGCCGGATTGTCCTTTCGCTGCTGGAGTTGCCAGAGCAGAGCCCGAGACCGCCCAAATCAGGAGAGTAGTAGTAGTTTTAAGAGCCGCTTTCTCTGTTAATGATCCTTCCGAGGTTCACCTACGGAAACCTTGTTACGACTTTTACTTCTCTAAATGATCAAGTTTGGACATCTTTCCGTCAGCTCGAGGCGACGACCCCAGAAAACCCGGGCAACGGGCCGACAATCCAAGAGCGCCAGTCCGAAGGCCTCACTAAATCATTCAATCGGTAGTAGCGACGGGCGGTGTGTACAAAGGGCAGGGACGTAGTCAGCGCAAGCTGATGACTTGCACTTACTGGGAATTCTCGTTCATGGGAAACAATTGCAAGCCCCAATCCCTATCAAGAAAGGCTTTGAACGGGTTACCCGCCTCTCGGAGGGGAAAACTCGTTGATCCCTTCAGTGTAGCGCTGGCCCAGAACATCTAAGGGCATCACAGACCTGTTATTGCTCAATCTCGCGGCTAGAATTGCCGCTTATCCTCTAAGAAGAAGCGAACTGGACACCATTTTCTGGAGATCCGTCGACTACTTAGTAGGCCAGAGTCTCGTTCGTTATCGGAATTAACCAGACAAATCGCTCCACCAACTAAGAACGGCCATGCACCACCACCCACCGAATCGAGAAAGAGCTCAATCTGTCAATCCTTCCGTGTCTGGGCCTGGTGAGGTTTCCCGTGTTGAGTCAAATTAAGCCGCAGGCTCCACTCCTGGTGGTGCCCTTCCGTCAATTCCTTTAAGTTTCAGCTTTGCAACCATATTTCCCCGAACCCAAAGACTTTGGTTTCGAAGCTGCCCGCCGGGTCATGGGAATAACGCCGGCGGATCGCTAGTTGGCATCGCTTATGGTTAGAACTAGGCGGTATCTGATCGCCTTCGAACCTCTAACTTTCGTTCTTGATTAATGAAAACATCCTTGGCAAATGTTGCAGTAGTTCGCCTTTGCGACGGTCCAAGAATTTCACCTCTAGCGCCGCAATACGAATGCCCCGCCTGTTCCGATTAGTCATTACCTCTGGTTCCGAAACCAACAAAATAGAACCGAGGTCCTATTCCATTATTCCATGCATCACCATTCGCCATTCAAATAGCCTGCTCTGAGCACTCTAATTTTTTCAAAGTAAACTCTCGCCACTCGACACTCGACAAAGAGCATCCTGCGAGCCGGGCGGGCGTTGTTCGAGCGTGACAGTAAACACCGGCGGTGCACCGCCAGTCCGAACTGAGATCCAACTACGAGCTTTTTAACCGCAACAACTTTAATATACGCTATTGGAGCTGGAATTACCGCGGCTGCTGGCACCAGACTTGCCCTCCAATGGATACTGTTAAAGGATTTAGTGTACTCATTCCGATTTGAGGCCTCGGATGAGACTCACATCGTTTTTCGTCACTACCTCCCCGTGCCGAGTGGGTAATTTGCGTGCCTGCTGCCTTCCTTAGATGTGGTAGCTGTTTTCAGGCTCCTCTCCGAATCGAACCCTGATTCCCTGTTACCTGTTATAGCCATTGTAGGCGCATAACCTACAATCGAAAGCTGATAAGGCAGACACTTGAAAGAAGCGGCGCCGTGCGGAGACCGCGCCAGCCCGAAGTTATTCAGATTCACCACAGGTGGGTTACGGACCGGGCCCGACCAGTTTTGAACTAATAAAGCGCTCTTCCTTGCGGTCAGAGACCAATTGCATGTATTAGCTCTAGAATTGCCACAGTTATCCAAGTAAGTGGGTTTACAGATCCAATGAAACATAGCTGATTTAATGAGCCATTCGCGGTTTCGCCTTAAATCGGCTTGTACTTACACATGCATGGCTTAATCTTTGAGACAAGCATATGACTACTGGCAGGATCAACCAGGTAGTTGCTGTTGGCGGCGCCTATCACGGCGGCCAAAATAGTGAGATTGAGAGAGAGGCAGAAGACATTGGGCGAGGGACCGACGTTGGCCTTAGAGAAATAGCAAACCAGATGATCAGATCTAACTGCACCTTCTTGTTATCCTCGGCGCCGGCAGCGCCACCGTGTGCCAATCTCCTCCCTTATCCGCTCCTCTTGCCCCAGCTCCAGCGAGGCAGCCGACATTGGGCGAGGGACCGCACGTTGGCGAATCTCCTCCCTTATCCGCCCTCTCTTTGCCCCAGCGAGGCAGAAGACATTGGGCGAGGGACCGCACGTTGGCCTTAGAGAAATAGCAAACCAGATGATCAGATCAAACTGCACCTTTCTCGCTATCCTCGGGCCGGCAGCGCCACCAGTGTGCCAATCTCCTCCCTTATCCTCTCCTCTTCTCTTTTGCCCCAGCGAGGCAGCCGACATTGGGCGAGGGACCGACGTTGGCCTTAGAGAAATAGCAAACCAGATGATCAGATCAAACTGCACCTTCTTGCTATCCGGCCGGCAGCGCCACCGTGTGTGCAATCTCCTCCCTTATCCGCCTCTCCTCTTTACCCAGCTCCAGCGAGGCAGCCGACATTGGGCGAGGGACCATGGCCAATCTCCTCCTTATCCGCTCTCTTCTTTGCCCCAGCGAGGCATAAGACATTGGCCCATCTCCTCCTCTCTCTTTCTTACTGTTTGTGGGGACGTGGGCTCATGAGCGCCATCGTCGCCCAATATTGGTTAGGTTGTGTATTTCACGGGTGGGAACCGCCATCATCGTTGTTAGGTGATGGGGTAACCAACGTGTGCTTTGACGAGTTTTGCTGCTAAACTCTTTTAGTATACTCGGCTCCCAGACTGCGCCTGGTCGTGTTGAACCATGAGCGTTGTCTATGCACATTTAGGTAGCCGCGCGGAATAGTGCAATGAATCTCGGTCAAGAGACGGTTGGGCGCTGCATTGAAGGCCGCACAGACGCGAAGACGGGTGATCAGCCAACGCAAGTCCGCTGTTGGGCAGACAGCAAGGCGAAGGGGAGCCCTGTTCGACTGAAAGGCCGCAGCATATGCTGTGACGGAAACTAGTAGGGTGGCGACGTGCGCCGAGAGAGAGACGGAGTAAATAATGTCCAAACGGAAGAGAGACCTGGCAAGTGTAATTGATAGAGCGCGAGCCTACTCGCCATAAGCCCGCCCACTGCCATTCCTCTGATCCAATGAGACTAAAAATCTCTCTCCTTCTGCTCCAGCCATTGCAGGGCAGGGAAGCGACGGCAATTTTGGTTGTTGTTTTGAATGCCGCGCTTTCAGAGGCGCTGGCGCCCGCTGGGGGCGGAAGATATTTCACACCGAATATGTGTGTGAAGGCACCTCTCCCCTTAATATAGTGAAATAGTGCAATCCAGCATACAAGGTCGGACGATAGGACATTCACCGCACCGCACCTCGAGAGTGGATGTTGGTAAGGTTAAAACCGGACTGTTCGCAGACAGCCGAATAACCCGGTTCCGGACTATTGGTGGATGCAACATCATGATGATGCTGCTGCTGTCGCGAAACCGCAGTGGCGACGTGAGAGAGTAATAATGTTCAATAGGGAGAGCGACCTGGCTAGTGTAATTGATAGATCGCGAGCCTATCGCCATTAGCCCGCTCCACTGCCATTCCTCTGACCCAATGAGACTATTCTCTCTCTCTCCTTCTGCTCCAGCCATTGCAGGGCAGGGAGAGGAAATCGACGGCAATTTTGGTTGTTGTTTTGAATGCCGCGTTTGAGAGAGGCGCGGCGCTCCGCTGGGGCGAAGATATTTCACATCGAATATGTGTGAAGGCTCCCCTTAATATAGTGAAATAGTGCAATCCAGCATACAAGAGCGGACGATAGGACAGTCACCGTACCGCACCTCGAGAGTGGAAGTTGTTTGATCGTTTGTTAGGCAAGGTTAAAACCTGACTGTTCGCGAACAGCCGAATAACCCGGTTCCGACTTTCAATAGACGCAACATCATGATGCTGCTGCTGTCGCGGAAACCGTGGTGGCGACGCGCCGAGAGAGTAATAATGTTCAATTGGGAGACAGACCTGGCTAGTGAAATTATAGATCGCGCTCCACTGCCATTCCTCTGACCCCATGAGACTATTTTCTCTCTCTCTTCTTCTGCTGCTGCTGCTGCTCCAGCCATTGCAGGGCAGGGAAGGGAAAGCGACGGCAACTTTGGTTGTTGTTTTTGAATGCCGCGCCGCAGAGGCGCCGGCGCCCGCTGGGGCGGAAGATATTCCACACCGAATAGGTGTGTGAAGGCACCTCTCCCCTTAATATAGTGAAATAGTGCAATCCAGCATACAAGAGCGGACGATAGGACAGTCACCGTACCGCACCTCGAGTGGAAGTTTTTGATCGTTTGTTAGGCAGGTTAAACCCGACTGTTCGCGAACAGCCGAATAACCCGGTTCCGACAATAGACGCAACATCATGATGCTGCTGCTGTCGCGGAAACCGTGGTGGCGTGTGCCGAGAGAGTAATAATGTTCAATTGGGAGACAGACCTGGCTAGTGAAATTCATAGATCGCGCTCCACTGCCATTCCTCTGACCCCATGAGACTATTTTCTCTCTTCTTCTGCTGCTGCTCCAGCCATTGCAGGGCAGGGAAGGAAGCAATGTTGAATTCGCAGAGTGCGCCCGCTGGGGGAGATATTCCACACCGAATAGGTGTGTGAAGGCACCTCTCCCCTTAATATAGTGAAATAGTGCAATCCAGCATACAAGAGCGGACGATAGGACAGTCACCGCACCGCACCTCGAGAGTGGAAGTTGTTTGATCGTTTGTTAGGCAAGGTTAAAACCCGACTGTTCGCGAACAGCCGAATAACCCGGTTCCGGACTTACAATAGACGCAACATCATGATGCTGCTGCTGTCGCGAAACCGTGGTGGCGACGCGCCGAGAGAGTAATAATGTTCAATTGGGAGACAGACCTGGCTAGTGAAATTATAGATCGCGCCCACTGCCATTCCTCTGACCCCATGAGACTATTTTCTCTCTCTTCTTCTGCTGCTGCTCCAGCCATTGCAGGGCAGGGAAGGGAAAGCGACGGCAATTTTGGTTGTTGTTTTTGAATGCCGCGCTTTGCTTCGCAGAGGGCGCCGAAGCGCCCGCTGGGGGCGGAAGATATTTCACACCGAATATGTGCGAAGGCACCTCTCCCTTAATATAGTGAAATAGTGCAATCGAACATATAAGGGCGGACGTTTTCATCACCGTCTCCCACTCGGTGTGTGTGCAGATTCTCGGATCATTTTGTAAAGTATGCTCGACCCCGATTGACTTTGACGGTCTCCCATTCGTGCAAGTTTCTGTAGATTGACTTTGACTGTCTCCCATTCGGGTGTGCAAGTTTCTGTAGTATGCTATCAAATCGAATTGATTGACATTCCCCGATTGACTTTTGACGTCTCCCATTCGGGTGTGCAAGTTTCTGTAGTATGCTATTAAATCGACCCCGATTGACTTTCACTGTCTCCCATTCGGGTGTGCAAGTTTCTGTAGTATGCTATTAAATCGACCCCGATTGACTTTCACTGTCTCCCATTCGGTGTGCAAGTTTCTGTAGTATGCTATCAAATCGCGATTGAACCCATTCGGGTGTGCAAGTTTCTGTAGTATCTCGACCCCGATTGACGTCTCCCATTCGTGCAAGTTTCTGTAGTATGCTATTAAATCGACCCCGATTGACTTTTGACTGTCTCCCATTGGTGTGCAAGTTCTCTGTAGTGCTATCAAATCGACCCCGATTGACTTTGACGGTCTCCCATTGGTGTGCAAGTTCTCTGTAGTATGCTATCAAATCGACCCCCGATTCACTTTGACGGTCTCCCATGGTGTGGAACTTCTCTGGTATGTTGTATAATATGACCGAGGTGCCCTACCCTTACTATAGTGAAATAGTGCCATCCAGTGTACAAGGGCGGACGCTTTCATCACCGTCTCCCACTCGGTGTGTGCACATTCTCGGATCATTTTGTATAGTATGCTATTAAATCGACCTCGATTGGACGGTCTCCCATTCGGGTGTGTTTCTGTAGTATGCTATTAAATCGACCCCGATTGACTTTGACTGGCCCATTCGGTGTGCAAGTTTCTGTAGTATGCTATCAAATCGACCCCGATTGACTTTGACGGTCTCCCATTCGTGTGCAAGTTTCTGTAGTATGCTATCAAATCGACCCCCGATTGATTTTGACGGTCCCCATTCGGGTGTGCAAGTTTCTGTAGTATGCTATTAAATCGACCCCCGATTGACTTTGACGGTCTCCCATTCGGTGTGCAAGTTTCTGTAGTATGCTATTAAATCGACCCCGATTGACTTTGACTGTCTCCCATTCGGGTGTGCAAGTTTCTGTAGTATGCTATCAAATCGACCCCGATTGACTTTGACGGTCTCCCATTCGGTGTGCAAGTTTCTGTAGTATGTTATTAAATCGACCCCGATTGATTTTGACGGTCTCCCATTCTCCGATTGACTTTGACTGTCTCCCATTCGGTGTGTTTCTGTAGTATGCTATCAAATCGACCCCGATTGACTTTGACGGTCTCCCATTCGGGTGCTTTGACGGTCTCCCATTCGGTGTGCAAGTTTCTGTGGACCCCATTGACTTTGACTGTCTCCATTCGTGCAAGTTTCTGTAGTATGCTATCAAATCGACCCCGATTGATTTTTGACGGTCTCCCATTCGGGTGTGCAAGTTTCTGTAGTATGCTATCGTTGAAAAGTTTCCGATTGACTTTTGACTGTCTCCCATTCGGGTGTGCAAGTTTCTGTAGTATGCTATTAAATCGACCCCGATTGACTTTCACTGTCTCCCATTCGGTGCAAGTTTCTGTAGTATGCTATCAAATCGACCCCGATTGACTTTGACGGTCTCCCATTCGGTGTGCAAGTTTCTGTAGTATGCTATTAAATCGACCCCGATTGACTTTGACGGTCTCCCATTTGTGCAAGTTTCTGTGGTATGCTATCAAATCGATCCCCGATTGACTTTGACGGTCTCCCATTCGGTGTGCAAGTTTCTGTAGTATGCTACAAATCGACCCCGATTGACTTTTGACTGTCCCATTCGGGTGTGCAAGTTTCTAGTATGCTCGACCCCCATTGACTTTGACCAAGTTTCTGTGGTATGCTATCAAATCGATCCCCGATTGACTTTGACGGTCTCCCATTCGGGTGTGCAAGTTTCTGTAGTATGCTATTAAATCGACCCCCGATTGACTTGACGGTCTCCCATTCGGTGTGCAAGTTTCTGTAGTATGTAAATCGAATTGTTGAATTCTGCAAGTTTCTGTAGTATGCTATTAAATCGACCCCCGATTGACTTTGACGGTCTCCCATTCGGTGTGCAAGTTTCGTAGTATGTTATCAAATCGACCCCCGATTGACTTTTGACGGTCTCCCATTCGGGTGTGCAAGTTTCTGTAGTATGCTATCAAATCGACCCCCGATTGACTTTGACGGTCTCCCATTCGGGTGTGCAAGTTTCTGTAGTATGCTATTAAATCGACCCCGATTGACTTTGACGGTCTCCCATTCGGGTGTGCAAGTTCTCTTGGTGCATTTGAAGTATGAGTTGAGTTTAATGAAGTTGATTTCGTCATAGGCACGGTGCTGTGCTGTGCTGTGCCATCGACAACACCAAGGCATCTATTTTACTTAGGCTAGCATACCTAAGTTAAAGCAAACTCCCTTGCCAATACAAGAAGGAAGAGGATTTCTTATAGTCTAATAAACAATTCATCATGACCAAATACAGTATCTAACACAGGGGTCCGGGGCGCAGCCCCGGTTAGCAACTAACCATTTGATTGCATTATCTCTGAGAATAGTTAGCAATTATCCATTTGATTGCATTATCCCAGGTTAAGGGGGTTGTGTGTGGTTCCATATCACCAGATTTATTAAAAACTCTACGTCAGGCTAAACAGTTTAGGCTAGATAGTACGATACGATACGAAGTCATTAGTTAAGAGGTGAAAGAAGATTATTAGGAATTGAAGAAAAGGTGGTGAAACTGAAATACAGTAGGAGTAGAAAGAATCTGGGCTCAACCAGATCGCTTCATCTTTCTTATTGGTGTTTTGTCTTTGTTCTGCTCCCTGGGTCGTCAGACCTTTGTATTAATATTGGTTTATTTATATAATGCTGCTTATTATTATTATTTTTGTTATTGTTGAGTTAGTGAGCCCGCCCAGGTCCTTGTGTAACTGGGAGGGTAGTCACATTTTTTGGTGTTAGTTAAGTGTTAGTTGTGTTAGTCTAAAGGTACACTGTATGCCAGGTTCTTAGTGGAGCTGGTTGGTCACTCTCATCTTTATTCCTCTAGTAATGTTTTATGTAGAAATGTGTATATTGAGGCAGGAGGTGGTTCAATTACTTCTTCCTGTCTATATTATTTTTCCAGTTTTGATATGTTTCTGTGTTAAGTTCAGTCACTTTTTTCCAAATATTTACAGCTTTGTTGTGTATATCTACATTGATTGCTAAGAGGTTTGCTCTCTTGTGTAGCTGTTCATTATTGATGTGGTCTGTATATTTTATGTTATATATAAATCTGAGGGCTATATTTTGTACTGTTTGTAACCTTTTAATGCACGTTTTACTAAGGGTGTTCAATGGGATGGGTGGGTAGTCCATAATTGATTTGACAAGGGCAATATAAATCTTTCTTTTGTTATTAATGCTAAGGTTCTTAAAGCGTTTTATTTTGATAATCTTATTCTGCCTGTCGTTCTTTATCTTTTAAGTATGTTATATATCCTCTTTTTGTTAGTTTTAATCCAAGCATCCTACCTTCAGTGTCGTATGGGTATAGTTCCTGGTCGACTATTACTGGACTTGTTTTAATCTTGGCTATTGGTATTATCTTGAATTTGTTCTTATTTGTCCTGATTTTCCATTTTTCTCAAAATCATTTATGTTTTTTATCGCTCTTACCGTGTAGAGTGCCATAAATTGAGTTGATTTTCCTGGGTATGATACTATTTGAGTAATATCATCAGCAAACATTACATATTCACTAAAGGGGTAGGTTGAGGTGTGTCTGAAGTATAAATTGTATATAGTGTTGGAGAAAGGCATCCTCCTTGAGGTACTCCACTCTCAAGATTAAACATAGTTCCTAAAAGTTTCCAATTTGAATTTGTGCTCTCCTATCATCTAAATAGTTACACAATATTCTTAGCATGTATTCGTTAAGTCCCAGTTTTAATATTTTATATTTCAAGCCTAAATGCCCAACTTTATCAAAAGCCTTAGAAACATCCCTTAAAATTATATTGATCTGGTTACCCTTGCTTTTTCTATTGCAATTATTTCCGTTATTATAGCTATTGCAGTTAGGGTATTTCTATTGGGCATAAATCCATGTTGTCTGTTGTTAGTTTTCCCATGTTGTGTTAAAAGGCTATAAGTCTTGAATTTAATATTTTTCCAATAGTTTCCCGGTAATTTCTAATAAAGATATTGGCCTGTAGTTTAATATTTCCTTATTGTCCTTACCTCTTTAGGAATAAATATCATTTTAGCATATTTTAGTTTGTCTGGAAAGTAACCAGTTATTAAGCATGCGTTATAAATGTTTAATAGTGTATTTAAAATGTTTTCAGGTAGATTCATGATCATATTTCGTGTAATACCTGTGAGCCCAGGGCTTTTTCCTTAAATTTCCTCAGACAGTGCATCATTTCTCCCATGGTTATTATTTGATTATTAGGTAATAAGTTATAGTCTATATATTGCCTTGGGGTGATTCTATGTATTTGTCTTCCCATCTTCTTCTATCCTTTCTTCGTGTTCACTATCAAAATCTTCATTTTCCTCATCTGATATTTTAAAACTTTTACCCATTCCCTTTTGAATGCTGACTCTTGTTCATTTTCCTCGTGCAATTTTGTTCCATTTTGGTCTTTAATGTATGGTGTTTTTGCTTGTTGTGCCCCTCATCTTGTTTATGGAAGTCCAAAATGTTTTTGTGTCTTTAGTCATGTCAGCCGCCATTATAATATCATTCCATTTTTTATTGTTTGCTTCCTTACATGCGTCTCTTAATTTTATCTGTAGTGCTATCTGTGTCGTATATAGTGTTACGAACCCTCCACCCAGCACTACGAAGCACGCCATCTATTGTCCTGATCTACCTACCCAGCACCACGAGCAACGCCATCTAGGGACGAGACACGAGTATGACTCGTCTTAGTTACCACTCCGAGGTTTCCCTTCTCCCTATCCTGGTTGTTGCGTCACCTCCAATTCGAGGAGAGAGCACTTGGGGGAAGACCACAGGATCATCTATCCTCTAAACCTACGTACGTGCAGTGACTACCTACCGTCTTCTACAATACTCAGCCTTACTCGTCAGCCATCTCAGCTCCTCACTTAAGTACTAGTATCTCTTGTATTAATTTCCCACGTCCACTTGCTTCGAGATTGTTTTATGTTTATTAATATGTATATACTGTTAATGTTTAGGTTAAGTTTTAAGGGTAATTTATAAGCTGAATATTTTGTTAAGGGATTTATGGTACTCTATTATATACAACGAAAACTCGCATCCTTTGTCTACCCTTTTATAGTCCGATTGTCTTTGTTTTTTATTGTTGTTACCTGTTGGGATCTGGGTAGACGTATAACTATATTCTAAATCCCCAACTCGTAACAAATGGCGACCGTGACAGGACACGACCTTAAGTACCATATTCTTCCTCCCTTGTTACTCAGTGTTAATTATTCCTCCCAGTCACTTCTGTTCACAATTGCTTTACGGTGGTTTAAAGTTTCCTTCATATGTGTTTGCATATATTGGTATTATCGTACAGTAAGAGTGACAGACGTAGGATATTAGGTTCCAAGTGTCATAAGGCTTACCTGTTATTACACGTGGCAGTTGTGTAGTAAGTCTTATCGAGTGTAGGGAAGAATCCGGATCTGTTTAATGCCGTACCCTCACTCCAGAGTAGGCTGTTCCATAGTCACTAGTTTACGGTGAAGTGATATCTTGGGACGCCCCGCTCTACCAGGACCCCATAATTATAAAGCCTCAATTATTGTTCTTCTCATTATCTCATTCAGGGTCAATCATACCATTTATCAGGGTTGTTAATCCGGATCTTTATATTAATGCCGTAATACGCCCTACCTCTTTCAAGTCTCTTATCCTTATCTAAGGATCTTCTCAGAAGAACAATAATCATAAGTGTAATTTCCTAGGTATAACTTGGTTAGTTTTCGGACTTTCTGGTTATCCACTGCCGTGATATTTTCTAGGGTTATCCACTTATCTTATCTTTGGACCATTAGTTAATTTATCCTATTTTTCTTAACAATGGCCACCTCAGGTTTTGATCTCCAGGATTTTATTGAAAATCCTTCCGTAGCTAAATTACGTGTTAATATCCTGAAGAAAGAATGGAAAGAAATAGCCAACTATTATAATATCCCATTTTCACAGCAACTGACTAAGGAAATGTTAAAAATCATGTGATTGAAGTGCTGGTTCAACATGAAGTTTTAAAAGAATCCGCTGTTGACAGATTAACGCCCATGTCCAAGAAACTTCAACCACTATCCACCACCCCTCCTCACTCAGAAGTTGCTTCAGGTCTGGCTAGCCCTCAACAAGAAACACAACGAATAGACGCCTTAGAACTGAACGAGCTAGGTTCGAGTTCCAAATCAAAATGAAAGAACTCGAGTTGGAGCAGGAGTCGGAACACAGGCCAAGTTGTTGGAGCACAAGTTGGAGCATGAGGGAAGGTCGGAACAGGCCAAGTTGGAGCATGAGGAAATGATGGAACGGGCCAAGTTGGAGCAGGAGGTTAGACTGAAAGAACTACAGGTAGAGAGATAGAAGTCACCTTAACATCGGAGTTTAGATCAAAGGAAGTGGCATTAAGAGAGAAACTAGCTGCTTTTAACCCTGCTACTGCTTCTTCCCTTGTTCCCGGGTTTGATGAATCCGATATGGACGGGTCATTTAGGACTTTTGAGAAAATAGCCGGAAGAATGAGTGGCCAAAGGACCAGTGGGTGTCAGTGTTAGTTCCTAAATTATATGGTAAGGCTCGTAGAGTTTATAACTGTTTAGACCAGACTGATGACTATGATAACGTAAAAGAATATCCTCACCTCTTATGCTATCACGCCAGATGGATACCGGCAGAAGTTTCGTAAACTAACCAAACCATTTTCCCACACCTTTGTTGAGTTTGCTCAAGAAAAGCTTAGGTTTTTAAGAAGTGGTTAGAGGCTACAGAGACCTCCACATTTCAGGATTTGTTAAATTTGGTAGTCCTGGAGGAGTGGAAGAGCAAGATACCATTTCACATCTTGAAGCATGTGGAGGAGCGTGGAGAGGTTAATTTAGGGCGTGCTGCTGAGCTGGCTGATGCGTACGCTTTGTTGGTGGAGTCACTGGGCAGTAGAGAACGTGGTACTTCCCGACATGTTAGGTCCTCCTCTGATGATAACCTTGGGAACGTGAGTGGTAGGTCGAAAGGTCCCACACCTACTCCCCCGATGCAACCAAGCTTACTTGTTCTTACTGTAAAACCCAGGCCATACGATCCAGAATTGTAAACACCCAAAGTGTCGAATTGCTAAAAGTAGTTCCCTGGATCCCAAGTCCAAACCAATAGCAAATACCAATGTGGAAAGGCCCCATCAGGATCTCTTCTCTTCATTCACCTATGAGGGAAAAATTTCAATCATAGAGGGGTCGTTCTTTCCCTATTCGTATACTACGTGATACGGGCGCAGCACAATCTATCCTCCTGTTTAACGTCATTCCCGATATATCTACCGCATTTACTAATGAGAGTGTTCTAATTTCAGATCTCTCATCCCATTCTTCCTATCCTTTAGCTAAAGTGCACCTCCAATGTCCCTTGATTACTGGGGAAGTGCAAATAGCCATAAGGAAAGACCCAATGCCTGTGTGCGGCATTCATTTATTATTGGGTAATGACTTGGTAGGAGATCTAGTGGTTCCTAACATAAAGACAGTCGACTCTCCCTTACCTGTCAACTCCACCACTGACCTTAAAGAAACTATTCCTCATCTTTTCCCATCTTGTGCTGTCACCCGGTCACAGAGTGTGCGAAATGGGCCCTCTTCGTCTAAAACCACCTCTAATATTTTCCTACCCACAGAAGATCTGTACAATAAGACAATTAGTAAGGATGAGCTCGTTAAAGCCCAACAATCTGATCCATCTTTGACTAAACTTCATCATGCAGCAGTTGAGGGTAAAGATTTTAACACCCTTCCGTGTTTTTATTATCATGAAGGGTTTTGATGAGGGCCTATAGGCCCCTGAGCTTGCCCATCTAGACACGTGGTCTGAAATACATCAAGTGGTAATTCCCACCTCAGTCAGACCAGCATTAATTGCCCTTGCCCATGATGGTATTTCAGGACATTTGGGAATCCTGAAAACATATAAAAGCTCCTCCAACACTATTATTGGCCTGGACTTAGGAAGGATGTGTCAAAATACCTAAAATCTTGTCATATTTGTCAAATGGTAGGAAAACCAAATGAAAGTATACCAGCAGCTCCCATTAAGCCCATCCCAGTATTTTCTACACCATTTGAAAAGATTGTTGTGGATTGTGTGGGCCCATTACCAAAGACTAAGAAGGAAATCAATTCCTGCTCACAGTTATGGATACCAGTACACGTTATCCTGAGGCTTTTCCTTAAAAGCATCACTTCAAAAACGTAATCAAACATCTTTTGCACCTTTTCACTTCAGTGGGCATTCCTAAAGAGATCCAATCCGATCAGGGCACCAATTTTACGAGCAATCTTTTCAAACAGGTGATGAAAGACCTCAGTGTGGACCATTGTACATCAATGCTCAAAAATACTGTATAGAACACCAAAAGGAATGGGATGAAAGCATAGACTTGTTACTTTTGCCATCAGGGAATGTCCCCAGGAGTCATTGGGTTTCTCCCCCGTTCGAGTTACTATATGGGAGACAAATAAGGGGACCCCTTAAAATAGTAAAGGAGCAGTGGTTTGACACTCCATCTATTAAGCTCGCAACAGTTTCCCAATACATTGACACTTTAAGGGACAAATTAACTGAAGTCCGAACCATTGCTCAGTCAAACTTAAAAAGTCCAAGAAAAATGGTGAAGTCCCAACCTAAATTAGTTAAAAGATCATTTTCTCCAGGTGACAAAGTGTTACTCTTTCTACCCATTCCAGGCTCTCCCTTAAAAGCAAGTTTACTGGTCCCTATATAGTTGCTAATAAACTATCTCCTCTCAACTATATAGTCCATACTCCTGATCGCAGAAAAGATTCACAACTTGTTCACATTAATCTCATGAAACTTTACCATTCCAGGCAGTCAGAGGAAGACATCCCAGAGGCTATAAGTCAACCTGTATTGCATACGGTTTTGTCAGGCCGGAGCCGGAGACAGATGACATGGACCTATTGGAGAATTTAGACTTCCTCTACCTAAAGAAAACCCTACTAACAGTCACATACTCAACAACTTGGATGAGTATTTTCTGTTCTGAATCCATCTCAAGCAAAAGATCTCACTAAGTTATTATCAACATTTCCTAAAGTCACATCAGACCTCCCAGGGTTTTGCAATATACTTAAACATGATATTAAGCTAATCTCGGATGATGTACAACCCATTAGGCAATCAGCCTATCGACTAAATCCACAAAAAAAGAGATTATGAAAAAGGAGGTAGATTTTTTGTTAAAACATAACTTAGCTGAGCCTAGTACCTCCCCTGGGCTTCACCTTGCCTTCTCATTCCAAAACCCGATGGCACTTTTCGTTTCTGTACCGATTATCGTAAAGTGAACCAGGTCACTGTCTCAGACTCCTACCCTTTACCTTTGATTGAAGATATAATAGACAGCATAGGCTGTGCCAAATTTATCAGTACGGTGGACTTATTGAAAGGATATTATCAAGTGGGACTCACGGATAGGGCCAAAATAATCTCGGCATTTATAACTCCATTTGGTCTTTCAATATTTGGTTATGGCGTTTGGCTTTTCTAATGCTCCGGCCACATTCCAGAGGGCCATCAACTTCCTAATTCAGGACCTAGGTGGGACGTTCGCCTACCTGGATGACCTGGTGGTGTCGGACAGCTGGGACGAACATCTGGTGCGTTTGGAGATACTGTTTGCACGACTGCAAGAGACTGGATTCACCATAAACCTGGCTAAATCTGCTTTTGGCCGGGCCTCAGTGACTTACCTGGGACATATCGTTGGGCATGGTATGGTGAGACCCAAGGACGCAAACGTTAGAGCCATCTTGTCCTTCCCCACTCCAAGGACGAGGAAGGAACTCATGCGCTTCCTGGGGATGTGCGGCTACTACCGTCGGTTCTGCAGTAACTTCTCCAGCGTGGCCGGACCCCTCACAGACCTTACCAGTTCTGCGGTCCCTTACATCTGGAACCAGAGGTGCGACCAGTCTTTCCACCGCCTCAAAGCCTTCCTTGCCTCCAAGCCTGACTACACCTCGCCCTTCCATCTGCAAATCGACGCTAGTGGTGTCGGGGGGCTGTGCTCCTACAACCCGACCCAACCACTGATGTTCTTCACCCTGTGGCATATTACTCCGCCAAGTTGAAAAACATCAGACCAACTACTCGACCATAGAGAAGGAGGCCTTGGCTCTGGTGTTGGCAAAAGAAGTTTGAATGTTACCTCCAGTCTTGCCCACAAACAACCCTAGTCTTCACCGACCATAACCCACTCACGTTCATCCAAACCAACAAGACCTCCAACCAGCGAATCCTCCGCTGGGCTCTCCTCACCCAGCCCTATAACCTGATTGCAGACTCCTTATCCCGAGCTCCAGTGGAAATGCAGCAGCTACTCTCCAGACGCACCAGGTGATCACCTCGCGCCCGCGCCACGGAGGTCTTTGGAGGGGTGTGTTACGAACCCTCCACCCAGCACTACGAAGCACGCCATCTATTGTCCTGATCTACCTACCCAGCACCACGAGCAACGCCATCTAGGGACGAGACACGAGTATGACTCGTCTTAGTTACCACTCCGAGGTTTCCCTTCTCCCTATCCTGGTTGTTGCGTCACCTCCAATCGAGGAGAGAGCACTTGGCTCTGGGAAGTGACCACAGGATCATCTATCCTCTAAACCTACGTACGTGCAGTGACTACCTACCGTCTTCTACAATACTCAGCCTTACTCGTCAGCCATCTCAGCTCCTCACTTAAGTACTAGTATCTCTTGTATTAATTTCCCACGTCCACTTGCTTCGAGATTGTTTTATGTTTATTAATATGTATATACTGTTAATGTTTAGGTTAAGTTTGGTTAAGGGTAATTTATAAGCTGAATATTTTGTTAAGGGATTTATGGTACTCTATTATATACAACGAAAACTCGCATCCTTTGTCTACCCTTTTATAGTCCGATTGTCTTTGTTTTTATTGTTGTTACCTGTTGGGATCTGGGTAGACGTATAACTATATTCTAAATCCCCAACTCGTAACAATAGCCATCTGTTACTGCCGTGTCTTTCCATATACCTGTTTATTTCATTGTAATAGGTCTGGATTAATTTAACTTCTTCTGGTAGTCTGTTGTTGGGTAATGTTCTAAAGTGTGAAGTAGGAGTGTGTTTGGTTATAGATGTTTTTATTGCTGAGTGCAGTCTGTCCATTTCTGAGTCTATATCTTCTGTTGTTTTCCTTGTAGGTTAATCGAGTGGTGATTACTTAAGTCGTCTTTGAAGCTGTCCCAGTCTGTTTTACTCATTTTCAGTCTCCTTTTTATTGGTATCTGTATGGGGCTTGTTGACAGTGTTAGTATAATTGGCAGATGGTCACTGCCTGTATTATATGGTAATTGAAAAAGGCTTTGTTGTTGGTAAAATTTTGTCTGGTGTCGATTGTGTATTGTGATTTCTCCAGGTTGGAAAGTTAGGACCCAGATGATTGATTTTCCTAAATTTATTAATTGATTAAGGGCGTTTCCCACGACGTTATTATTTGTATTGTCAAAAATCCTATGTCTGGCGTTAAAGTCTCCTAAGATGTACATCGGATGACTATTGTTAGCCAATTTTAATAGGTCTTCTATAGGTAAGTAGTAGCAATAATTACGTCTCCTTGAGTTGTATTTATTTTTATTGCTAGAAATTCATCCTGGAAGTCATCAATTAGTTTAAATTTTAAGTTTCTTTTAACCGCTATCGCTACTCCGTCATTTTTCTCGCCCGATTTATTTCTTTGGTTTACATAATAGTTAAAGAGTTTTATGTTGTTGTTTTCTGTCTCACCGTGACTGTTTATTAGTATAATGTCAGGTCAATTTCGCGATATATATTACTTAGGTTAATTCTCTCTTCCAGTTTCTTACGTTGTGTTGTATTATTCTTAAAGTTCTTACTGTTTGTCTATTGTCCATTATTTCTTATACTTGGATTGTGGCAGTCAGTTGGAGTGGAGACCTATCATCCTGTTTCCCGCTTCTGACTCTTCTATACTCTGACGGGTCTACTATTTTAAAGTCTTTGGCCGTAATCTTTAGTTTGTCCGTAGTAATTAGTGACCAGACATAATCTTCACTTAGGATTTTTCTTGATATGTCCACTTGTATATCCCTCCTTCACAGTTTTTACTATTGTCCCTCCTGTTGGTCTCGATGTTGGGATTCCATGTTTTGTTGTAGTGATAACTTTTAATCCAATTTCTTCAGCAGATTCAGGTTGTATATTGTGATCAGTTTCCATCTTATCTTCTCTCCTCCTACTCCTTTGTCTGTCCTTTTGTTATTTCTATCTTCTCTTTGTCACTTCTAGTCATTTGTCTGGGATCTCTATCAGTCGCTTGTGTTCCTTGTGTATCAGCTGTTGCTCCTTGCTCAAACCTTTGTTCGTCTTGATGTAGTCTTTCTCTCAGTTCGCTTGCATATGTTGTCTGAAATAGTTTTTCGGATTGTGGATTCTCTGGAATATCATCTCTGGTAGGTTATTCAATTTAAACATTTTCCTTAATTCCTCATTGTATGATCCGGGTGCAATGATATTGTGCAAATGTGCATGGATCATACTAATCATTACCTTATCATGTATTGGCTCACTTAGGTTTAATACTGTGGATTCTGGTCTATGAGCCTCTTGGACCGCTCTTTGCTATTTCGACGTATGTCGTATCCTTCTTGTCTTGTTCCTTTTCCTTGTTTCTTGTACTTTATCATGTGTTTTTTATTGGGCATGCCATTGCTAACGTCCTATGTCCTATGTATACATTCCCGTTTCTCTTACAGTTGAGACAGCCAACATGTGTATTCTTACATTCAGTGTAGGTATGGTCGTCGCCTGCACAATCTGAGCAGTACTTTTTTCTTTTTCCGGACAGTCTCTCGTTGTGTGTTCTTCATATTTGTAGCAGGAGAAGCAAGTTTGCAGACTGATGAATGTCTCCTTCTTTATTTGATGTGGTGTGACTGACATGTTGAATATTAGAAAGCCCTGTTGTAAAACTTTCTCAGCCATTGACACTTCTTCAAACATGAGTATAGTCCTTTATCTTAATGACTTCTTCAATCTTCATCCACCTATTTTGGCGTTCCAGTTCTTCTTTCAGGTCTTCCTCCCGATCTCTTGATCGACTTGACGAACAAAAACTGATCTTTTTGCTTTTTGTTCTGGTGGCATGACAACAATAAGGCCTTCATTGTAAAATATATCTCTTGCTTCTTTTGAAAGGATTTTATCTGAATCAAAGTCATCTTTACAGATTACTTAAAACCTTCATTGGTGCTGAATATTCTAGTTAGTGGGACTTGCAGTTTGTTGTAAGTGATTTCTGCCACTTTTCCCCTTCCAATAGAGTGTCCCTTATCTCTATGTTTTATTCTAATGCTAGTTGTCATCTTCTTGATTACATCTAATCCTACCTATAACACAGGGCTCCTGCCTGGGAGCAGTGACCCCGCCCCCCTCTTGGACGGGCGTCGGGCTCTGCACCCAGGTTACCTGTGACTATAGTAATATCTAAAAGTTGCCACCTACCGGTGACCCCCGGACAAGGGGTGCCCTGCACTATCACAGGTTCCCTTGCCGGATCGACCGTATCGCGAAGTCCGCCTCCCGTTCAAAGAACGGAGTGCATGAGGGGATGAAAAAGGAAAGAAGAGGACTTAGAGAGTAGAAACAGCCTACCTACCACGCCACGTTCGGTCAGCCAATCAGAGCACCGCAGTAAACGTGCATGTATCACGCCACCGTGGGGCACCACTGATTGGCCAATCCAGGACGTAGACGCACGGGTAGTAGTCAAAATTTGGGTAGGCCAAATATTTGTTTTTCCAAAGTTGGAATTTCCCCGCACAATCTGTGATGGTAATTACACCGTCACTATGTTGAGTAAGTACAATCACTAGGATTGAGTGTCTTATCACAACAAAGTTGCAGACTCAAACATGCAGCAAAAGAATCAGGTCTTCGCAGCTCCGTGTCTATTTTTTAGGCTAGCATACCTAAGTTAAAGCAAACTCCCCTTGCCAATACAAGAAGGAAGAGGATTTCTTATAGTCTAATAAACAATTCATCATGACCAAATACAGTATCTAACACAGGGGGTCCGGGGCAGCCCCCGGTTAGCAACTAACCATTTGATTGCATTATCTCTGAGAATAGTTAGCAATTATCCATTTGATTGCATTATCCCAGGTTAAGGGGTTGTGTGTGGTTCCATATCACCAGATTTATTAAAAACTCTACGTCAGGCTAAACAGTTTAGGCTAGATAGTGGTGGCTGCTTGGATTATTTCTTTGTCTCTTATTGACTTGTGGCTAACCTCTATAAAATTGAGGACACCAATAGACTTTGTACTAAGGTTAGGTTAAACAGACACTTTTGTTGTAATGAGGATTTCGCCATCGGGGAGCGTGACGAAACCTCCGGCGAAAGTAGTGGTTAGGTTAGGCGGCCCGGTAGTGGTTGGTTAGTTGCCTGTATTATTATTATTCTATAAAATTTAAGGTCCCCGTTAGACTTTACCACGGTCAGGCTAAACAGTTTAGGCTGCTTGGATTATTTCTTTGTCTCTTATTGACTTCGGGTGGCTAACCTCTATAAAATTGAGGACACCAATAGACTTTGTACTAAGGTTAGGTTAAACAGACACTTTTGTTGTAATGGAGGATTTCGCCATCGGGGAGCGTGACGAAACCTCCGGCGGTAGTGGTTGGTTAGTTGCCTGTATTATTATTATTATATAAAATTTAAGGTCCCCGTTAGACTTTACCACGGTCAGGCTAAACAGTTTAGGCTGCTTGGATTATTTCCTTGTCTCTTATTGACTTCGGGTGGCTAACCTCTATAAAATTGAGGACACCAATAGACTTTGTACTAAGGTTAGGTTAAACAGACACTTTTGTTGTAATGGAGGATTTCGCCATCGGGGAGCGTGACGAAACCTCCGGCGAAAGTAGTGGTTAGGTTAGGCGGCCCGGTAGTGGTTAGGTAGTTGCCTGTATTATTATTATTATATAAAATTTAAGGTCCCCCGTTAGACTTTTACCACGGTCAGGCTAAACAGTTTAGGCTGCTTGGATTATTTTTTGTCTCTTATTGACTTCGGGTGGCTAACCTCTATAAAATTGAGGACACCAATAGACCTTTGTACTAAGGTTAGGTTAAACAGACACTTTTGTTGTAATGGAGGATTTCGCCATCGGGAGCGTGACGAAACCTCCGGCGAAAGTAGTGGTTAGGTTAGGCGGCCCGGTAGTGGTTGGTTAGTTGCCTGTATTATTATTATTCTATAAAATTTAAGGTCCCCTGTTAGACTTTACCACGGTCAGGCTAAACAGTTTAGGCTGCTTGGATTATTTCTTTGTCTCTTATTGACTTCGGGTGGCTAACCTCTATAAAATTGAGGACACCAATAGACTTTGTACTAAGGTTAGGTTAAACAGACACTTTTGTTGTAATGGAGGATTTCGCCATCGGGGAGCGTGACGAAACCTCCGGCGAAAGTAGTGGTTAGGTTAGGCGGCCCGGTAGTGGTTGGTTAGTTGCCTGT